>NC_079403.1:17213689-17491189 GCF_029220125.1 Pseudoliparis swirei
ATGTTGATGTGAGGTACTTGACTTCTCTCTTGTGATTCATATCCGGCCAAAAAAAAAAAAAAACACCAATGGACACCTTTTGTGTCTTTCTAAAGGTGGTATAACTGGTGCAATAACGCGAGTCATGTTCTTTTCAAAGGTAATAAAAAAGGCCCAAAGAAGAATCTGTTTTCTAGTAATGGAAACATGGAGTGCTGTGTTAGTCCATCCCAGAGCGTCTCCCACCCGTGGATACAAACACGCATTAACAAGGCCAGTTTCTGCCGCGGCCTCCTTTCTTTCCTGGTGGCAGACTATTAGCCATGACCTGGATATCCTTCATTTCCACTGACAGGAGGTGGCAACACATGTACGATGGCAGTGACTGCAACAGAGGCAGAAATAACTGGTGTCAGACTAGATTATTTTCCCCCTCCTCTCGGCTCTGCGGTGGCTTCCTCCAAAAAACGTATTCAGTTTTCATTCTGTTGCTAACGGGCACAAAATGAGACGCTCCAACGACAAACGGTCCTTCATTTCATAGAAATTATCCTGCGACTTCTGAAAAGATTGGAGCGTGGCAAAACATGCGAGGCATATGATGCGAATGAGGACGAGGGCGGTCGTTGAGCGACCACTTCCAGGGTCGCCACCTTTCTGCAACGGACCGACCAGAACGCGGGCGACGCGATACACGCCCCGTCGCCATGTTTCACGCTGGTCGACAGTCGGGGGCGATACCCGCACCAACACACGGAGCAAGGAAACAAAGGTAGTGAAGAAGATAACTTTTCTTCGCTGTGATAAACCTTTTTCAACGAGGCGGCTGTTGGCTGTCACCATGGAAACCTCTCCGATGCAGGCTGGTTTCCTTCTCACTGCTCAGCTACAACATCACCCGCTTCCCTCCACCTTCTACTTCAGGGGTCTACCACCGATCAAACTGAATATTTCTCAATTAACTGACGGAGTGCTGCTATTTTATCTGGCGCTGCTTTTCTCGCCTTCATGGCACTGGTCCAGGAAACATAGGCCGATTGCATGCGTTGTAAATCACACCACGTGATAGAAAATAAACAATAAACAATCTAAGAGCCCAGCGTGATCAGAATCCTATTACATTTATTCACTGCCCAACAATGATGTCAACAGAGAGGAGAATCGAGCTGAAACAAGTGGTTTCGGTAACCACAGAGAAAGTCCCTGATGAGAACAATAATAATATAATGGCTCTTTGATTGATCACTTCACAACTGAATAGACTAAATTTACAGCTGCAGGACAATTCAGTTACAAAGAAATTCATTTTTCTCAGATTAAATACTTCATTTCAAGATAAGCTATTCACAAAAACCTCCTTTCATGTATTGTGTTTTTAAACCCCGCACTTATTTTCTTGTATTCCTCATTACCTTCGCATTGAAAATGCGGAAGGTTATGTTTTGATCGGCGTGTATTTATTTATTTGTATGCGTGTTATTCGCATAAGTAAAAAAGTATTAAACCGAATCGCATGAAATTCGGTGGGATGATTGGTTATTATCCGGGGACCATTTGATTAGATTTTGAGATCGATCGGGTCAAAGGTCAAGGTCATGAAAAAGGTCAATCTTCTTGAATTGCATGAAATTTGGTGGGATGATTGGTTATTATCCGGGGACCATTTGATTAGATTTTGGGATCGATCGGGTCAAAGGTCAAGGTCATGAAAAGGTCAACATCTTATTTTTACCATAGCACGGTCAATTTATATCCAATTGGCATGAAAATAATGCCAAAATGTTCATAATTCAATGCCCAATCTTGTGATATGCGAAGGTATGCGCTCTACCGAGTGCCCATTCTAGTTAGAGTATGTATTATTCAATATACCTATGGGACTAAATCAGAGAGCAAGTTAGACACGACTGTGATGCTCTGGACCTTTGCATGAGGACACTCTTATAACTGCATTTTAATTGAATAGCCCTGATCTTCTTCCGCCCACTAAGCATCTTCTCCAAACGCTCATCACATGCTGCACTTTCCCGTGCAGCACTGCCAGCAGTTGGCGTCACACCTGACGATGGGACGGCTCCATCTGTGACCGGTTTGTCCCGGTACATACGGGGGATTATCAGCTATCAGCCGTTGACTTTTCCGCCGGGGCCGACTCTCAGCTCATCTGCTCCTGAGCAGCGCTTCACTGCCCATCATAATTGAGGCCGATACCGTTCCCCCGTGGCTGCCATCTTGCAGTGCTTCTACTCCCCCCACCCCCACCCTCCCCCTCTTCCCATGCCTCTTTCTCCCTCCATGTGCCTTATCTTCCCAAAAACCTTCTCCAAGCCATGCCGGGAGGGAGCACTAGACCTGAGCTTGGTGGGCAGTTTGTAGCCTCCTTTTTGGAAACGCTGAAGGCTTGGAATACCAATATTATTATTGTTTGACAGAAGTCCCTGATCGCAAATATTTTCACTTGGAAACAGGCAAGTCAGAACGGGGTCACGCACAGAAGCATCAAAGCGTGTATCGGGTAGTAGTTCAGGCAGGCGGAACAAAGGCCGGAAAGCTCGGGCGGATGCAAACATTTGGGAAATTTTAACTAATTATCGGGAAAGGGGGGTACATGGCCGGAGGGAGAGGCTGAAAGTGGCGGTCAAGTGACGAGGCTGAACAGGCCTGGGCGCGACGTGGAGATTAAATTCTATTCAGTTTAATTTATATAGCCCAATATCACAAATTACGAATTTGCCTAAGTGGGCTTTAAAATCTGTACATATACGACATCCCTGTCCCAGGAGATGTGGCTGGAAGAGGGTTCAGAATAAACAAGGAATAAGAATTAGAATAAACACAGCCGAGGCAGACAACGGGACTCCCATTCAGTGTGTTGACGATGTCGTTCAATTAGTGAGACTTTATCTTTCGTTGAAATACTGCCAAGAATTCTGTCCCCTTGTCACCAGAAATCAAAGCCATCTTCCTCCGTCAGACGGGAGTCGAACGTTCAAAGGCTGCAGACTGGAGGTTGGCAGCGTTTTTCTTCTTTCTTCTTCTTCTCCTCCTTTGATCGGGGGCGATGTCAGATGGAGGACTCTCTCTTTGAGGCGCCGGCGGCGGAGGAGGTGAGAACAGCTGACAAGCCTATTAGCGGAAAAAGCTATCTGCTAACGATAAACCCCCCACATTTATGCACACAGGCGAGACGAGCCAGGAAGTGCTCTGGCAACGGCGACCTCCACGGAGTCAACAAACAGAAGATCCGAGGTAAAAGAATATAAGAAGAGGCTTTTCGCTGAGAACAAAAGATAAGGACGGTAAAGTAGAAACATTCCTTCCCCTTTCATTCACGGGGCTGATAAAACACAGGAGCCTATAACCATTGCATTTTACTTTTATGCCCTGACAGCATATTATGTCTATTCGTCATTGCGACCTTCAGATTGAGGAGCGTGTGCTCTCAGGAGTAAAAAGGTAACTAGGTCATCTGTGCAGAACGGGCCTCTACTCAAATGTTAAATCACCTTGCACGTATTGCTGAAATGATGGCAGCAATAATACCTGGCGCTTAGAATGAACCATCCGAACAAGACGCTCTGACCCAGAATCTACAGCCGAGATGAGGAAAATTCACAATGAGAAAAAGACAGATGTGTAACATACATTGTATCACAGCAAAAGTGACTTTCCTCTTTTATTAAATGTTTTGTTAAGATTTATTTAGATATATATTACAAAATAATTGAGACTCCGCCCACTCCTCCATCAGCCTCATGGATCGTGGAGGTCTCAATCGTGGAATATGCCTACTACGAACTATTCATACACTGTCATATTCATTGAATGTATTTTAACTCTAAATCTGTACACATTACATCTATTGCATCTGTCCATCCTGGAGAGGGATCCTCCTCTGTTCTCTCCTGAAGGTTTCTTCCCCTTTTTTCCCCCTGAAGGGTTATTTGGGAGTTTTTCCTGATCCGATGTGAGGTTTTGGGGCAGGGATGTCTGTGTTCAGATTGTAAAGCCCTCTGAGACAAATTTGTAATTTGTGAAAATGGGCTATACAAATAAACTGAATTGAATTGAAAGACAGTAAGAAGTGAATATGTTGGCATACAGGCAGATTGACTCGCAACACACACTCTGTTGCCGCTGACGCTCATTGTTGACCCAATTCCTTTATGAGTAATTCAATGTCATCTTCCTGGCAGGGGAATACGGCTTAGTCTGCTCGTAACAATACCCAGACTAAGTAATGATGTTCGCCCGCAAACCAACAAAGCCATCCAGCTCAACAAACTTCTTAGACCAGACAGCATCATTATGTACACATCAGCCATGAAATGTGATCCGACACCACAGCAGAGACGCGAGGGAATAGAGGTCAGGGTCAAGTTCACGGTCACTGGAAGTGTTTTAAAGCAGAGGGGGCTTCCCATTCTTTCTTCATGTGAAGCCCAGACCGGTCACTTTTGTTATTTGGTTATATAAAACTGTAAAGATTCATAAAAAACTTGCATTTGATTGGAGATCATTTTATGAATTTTGGTTTTATCCATCCACCATGCATCCCCCAAGGGACCAGTAGCTGAGATAAGGTGGCGTCTACTCACCCACGTATACCACTAGAGCCACCCACTGCTGCTACTTGTTTCACCAGCAATGTCCCATCTGATTGTGTCATCATTAACATCACATTTTGTAAAGTTCTCCGACAGCAGGATTACTCCTGTGTAGCATTAGCTGGCTATCAATAGTAGCAACATCTTCATTCATTTATATGGAAATGTTGGCGAATATTACTTCATTATGCAAGAGATACCAATAATCCCATTTAAGCCTTAAATTAATAATATCCATGGCTAAGGCAAAGAGGATTTTAATCTTGATTCACGTAATCGCAGTGCCAACTTGCTTTCATGTCTCGGTGAGGTCAGAGGTCACATTGCACAACCCGGTGTGTGGCTTCCCACTGTGTGTCATACAGAGGAAGTGATGAAGTGATGAAGAGTGGGCGCGTTTGAGTGGGAGGAAGGAAGGAGGCTGATCCGCCGGAATGCTTCGCCGCTCCTCGGCGGCGCGGTGCGCCCGTCAGTGGGCGCCGGGGAAGACAAATTACCAGAGGAATGACTGGAGAGCAAGGCGAGCTTCCCATTCCCAGCCTCCTCCAGATGGACGTAATTAAACCATTAGCCGGCGAGTGGGGGCTGATGACTCCATCAGGACCCATTTTGGGTTTGAATGAATGGCGGAAAATAACGCTGCGTTCAAAATTGCAGCCCGTTTGTTCACGCGCTGTTTAGCAGCAGCAAGAAACCAAAAGGGGGAAATGACAGGGTGGGCTGTTTATCCATAGTCATCTGTTGTTTTGCTTTTTTATGCCGATTTCTCTTTTTTTATATGATGACAGGAGTTTTTCTTAAAAAAAAATCTTTGATGAACTTAAGCAGCACTTCTGCTGTGAAGGCAAACTAAATGAGGGTGTGATTTAAGATGAAAGATCTGGGGATGACATCCCTCTGGGGTGAGAGGGGGGGTTCTCTCGGGTGTAGTTTATCTGTCTTCACCTCCGCTGTCCCATATATCTGCGCACAGAGAGGCTGGTGTGGTGAATCAGGCCCGCCATCACTCACTCTGTCCAAGTCTCTTGGGGCCTGTGCAACTATCCCAGCGAGTGCTGCGGCAGGCAATCACGGCCACAATGGATGCCACATTTACTCCCCCTATCTGCGACGGTTAGTGGCCACTTGAGTGATAAGACGTCGCTCCGCAGCGGCGGTTTTTTTCGTCCAAAAAGGTGAGATTTCTTTTCCTGCAAAAAGGCTGCAGCAGAGTTTGTTTTTCGTCGAAGCGATGACCCCTTCTATCCTCACCATCGGACTTTGGGGCGCGTGACGCCGATACTTCACCTCGACAGATGGCAAAATAAACTAAATAGCCAACACACAAAAAAAGAACCTGACCCCGCGGTGACTTCAGCCCCAGGAATTTATCGCCCGGCACGGATGAAATAATGGGCCTGATCGTAAATTCTTCCAGATCCCAGTAAATGTAATATAACTCAAAAGGGCTATTTATTGCGAGGCGGCCGGCCAACGCGTCGAGCTGATCTTGAAGATGTCATCGGCGCCGTGCACACACGAAGCAGCTGATAATGGGAAATGTTGTTTTTCCTCTCTTCCGGTTTACAAATGAGAGGTCGCAGTCGCCATGTCACCCTGCAATTGAACCCGGCGTCAGTGTGAAGAGTGCCCCCCCACCCTCCTCCTCGACTGCCAACACATGGTGTTTTACTTCTTCTTCTTCTTCCCTCCCTCCTACACAGGCACGTGCACAGATAGAGCCCTAGTGGTGCTCAAGCACACCTGCCCTTTTGCCCTGGATGAGAAAAGTGCCCTTTTTGCTGGAGCCCACTTTTTTCATTCATCAGTATTTAAGAATAAAAGTTACTCTCTGTCATCAAGTCCCCCCAAATGTGTTTTAATATCCGACGGGATTATTTGAGTTTTTGTGAGAATTTTGCCCCGACATGCTCCGCGGCGTTCACGAGCCCCCCCACCGCGCCCCTCCCTCCTCCTCCTCCACTTAGTGTTGATGTCTATCAATATCGCTCATTTTTAAAATGATGTAAGAGGGCAATACGGATCCGTATCAGACCAGCGAGGAGGGCAATACGTGGCTGGCATTAGCCAATCAGAATGCTTGTACTGTTGTTGCTATATAATAATTCATCTTTATTCATAAAGAAAATGTAAAATAGCTGTCTAATCCTGCCCAGAGGAAACGCAGGTCGAGGACAGCTTCACTAGTGTATTGCTACTTATGCTTCAACTGTCAGAATTTTTTTTTGGCAATGGGTGCCCTTTTTTTGGGTTTGAGCACCTGCCCCCCAAAATGTCTGTGCGCGTGCCTGCTTCTACGCCATCAGGTAATAGTGGAGCAGCTGCTCCAGGGTGTGTTTCTTTTTGGGGTTTTAACTCATTTCTTTCTGCCTCACCCCAACCCTTCTGCTCCATCTCTCTGTGCGTCGTCTCTCGTGTTTTCCTCCCTTTCTTCTCCCTGACAATGAAATAAAGTGACACCAATCTCGGGGGGTCCCTCGACGGCAAAACACAGCTGTGCGGCTGTCCCACTTTCCAGCCGGCGAACACCCCGCCTGCCAACACTCCCTCCACTTAGTTCCACCAACAACAGCGCTTTCCCCCCTCCGCCGCGTGGTTCCCCTTCACTCATCTCCTCCTCCCTCCCCTCCTCCGTCACTCACTTTACCGGAGGATGGCGGCGTCAAAGATAAGGGCCAAACAAAAAGTCAACATTTCTGCGAACATCTGTTCTGCATTGCGCTCCGGTGCTCCATTTCTATGTTTGATTTGTCTGTCGGCGTCGGGGGAACGCCACGTGGAGCTGCCATCGTATGGCGTGCTACAAGGCTTCCAGAACGCCCTTGTTGAATCAAGAATACAGCGTATGCTGCAGACGGCACGTTGTGTTGTTACAAAGAGCCGGCATAGCCTCTCTCCTTCGGAAGTGCAGCGCACAAAGCGGCGAGTTGATGACATAACAGCTTGCTGTGACTAGATAGTTGGAAAAGGGCGAAGCGGAGTCTGTTCAGTACACGGGGTGAATGGTTTCATTTTGCTTTAAATTACAACGAAGGCCGTGACTCCTTATGGATGCCTGGGTAGTGGGAGGTGGGGTTTACCGGAGAGGTTAGAGGTCGGAATCAACCACCGAACAACAACCTCGCAGCGGGGATTAAGTATAATATTTGACATGGTGCCAGGATCAGACCACACAATATTCCTCTATTACTCCACTTCGACTGGCGCTATAAACAAAAATGAACTTCTGGCACGATACTTTGTCCTTTTATCCAGAAGAGCTTGCCGTTCCCGTCCTAGTTTGACGGTAGTTATTGGCGCTCCCAATAAGGACTTTTGCATGCCAGTTGGTGAAAGATCAAATCCGATCTGACGTGGTGATAATGTGATTTATTTATTTTTCTTTGGTAAAAATGGTCCCGTACAGGAGAACATTCCTGCCGACGGCTATTAGGCTCTATAACAGATCACCTCTTGCCAGATCCTTGTGCAATAACTGTCATAATAACTTCATATTTACACTATGTTGATCTGCACTTCACACATTTCATTTATTTACACTACACACATACACTTTGCATTTTGCACACTGTCTATATTTAATATTTTTATATTTAATTTTACACTGCAGCCATTAGCATTGTATTATATTTCTGTATGCATATATGTTGTGTATATATACATATATATATTATTTTGTATTTTATATTTTACTTTGTATACTTTGTGTCCCGTCATGTCCAAACGGAGACCCAGCAAGGCCTGGTTTTCTTCTCCTCCGTGCACCGCCCCTCCCCACCCGCCAATAATCAGCAGACACTCGCATCTCTTTGACATCCCCTCCCTCCTCCTCTCATCCGACGCTCCGGCGGAACCAGCAATTGGCCTCAAATCAGCCAGACGTAATCCCGCCGTCCTCCTCGTTTCCTCGACTTGTACGGGAGAGACGACGGGGCGGGAACAGAAGGAGCCGGTCGGAGCGCCTCCGCCCGTGTCAAGAGGAGCGATGTTTAGCACAGTCAACGAGCGCCGCGCTGTCTCTATTGTTCGGTGTAATTGCACTCGATGGACCTTGAGGAGAACACGGGCTCTCCCATCTCTGTTATGACTGCTGACTTCGAGGACGCTGAGAAGTTGAGCGCGGCGGTCGGCCGGCGAGCCGCGTTCAAGCTGCCATGACAACAACAGGAAACAGTACGCAACCCACATCTTTTCTTTCCCCTCAGTTGCCCTCCCCCAGCCCTCCTCTTCATCCATCAAACTGTCCCCCGTCCAAAGCGAGAGAGCTCGTCACTCCGGTGCTTAACCCCTCTTCTCACCCTCTGCTCAATCATCCACCCTCCGTCCCATCTTTCATCCCATCACTCCATTAAAAAAAAAATCGTTGGCCCTCACACCTGTGCTTCATCTCTTGCATGCGCTTGCCGCGTTAACCCCACGGTGTTGCGATGCCTGCCGCTGACCTTCGAGTGGGGGGCCTGGCATTTGTCACGAGTGTCAGCGGTAGACACACACACACACACTGCTATGAGCTCATTTCCTCCCCTTTGTCCAGCTGTCTTCTACACACATGGACAGAGACACACACAGTTCTCTGGGAATCACCTTTATTTTCCATCCATCATCCAGGTCTCACCCCCCCATCCCCCGTCACTGCTCCCCTTTCCTCCTGCCCCCCGTTAGACCCTCTCTGTGCTTTCTTCGCAGGCGCCCTCGACATGGAGGCAGTGAGCCGGGTACCCAGCGGCGGTGCAGGGTACATGCTCTCGGACATGGATGGGTGACCACTTGAAAGGCAGGTGGGATTAGGGAGACAATGGCTTGGCTGTGTGGCACAATTGTGGGCTTTCTGGCTTTTTTTTCTGGTCGAGAGGAGAGAAAATCTGAGCTCCACTCTGTGTTGGCAAGCGTCCTTGAACGGGACACTGAATCGCGACCAGGTCTGGAGCTGTTGTTCTGGAGCCGGTGCTGACCTCTGACCTCCCTCTGAAGGAGGGGGAACAGGAGAGGTGCCTTATGGGGATGCAGGGATCTTGTAACTTAAACCGCGATGCAGTGGAAGTTTGTTCTCCCTCCATGGAACTTAAAAGTTGCTATACTGAGCACCTCATGCGAATTATATCATAATTACTATATATTATTTTAACTACTGCAAGCAAGCCAGCACCATCAGACTGTGGTAGTTGTGAAGCGCAGCCACACGCTTGATCTTTTCCTTCTCTCTGCCTGGATGTGCATAGGATGTGTGTGTGTGTGTTGAGATGCTTCAGAGATTTCACTCCATAACTTCTAAAGTACCGGTAGCAGAGCCGGTCCCTCCATACCTTATCAATACTGCTTTAACTTTAACAGGAACCAGTTGCTGCCTTTAACCGGGTTTTGGGAGCTTCCCTGACTCACTCCTGGTAATCTCTGGCCAAAGCATCAGAAACCAATTGTGACGGGTTTCTGGCCGTCACCCGTGGGTTTCACCCGTGGGTTTCCCCCCCCCCGAGCACCAAGTATAACCAGATAACAGCAACGAGGTTCCGTTAGACGACATATTTATTGTATACAACACTCAGCACTCAGCAGACCGCAAACCTGCGCCTCTGCTCACTTCCCCCCTCCACTCTCAACTGAGCCCTTTTATGAGGGCGGCCTCGGCTGCTGACTGCCAATCACCAGCAGCCAAGGCCAAATTAGAGACAGCTGCCACACCAATAAAGAATAACATTCATATACATAGACCGCTAAAACCGGAAAAAAATTCAAACGACCCTAAAGCCAAAACGCCGTGTTTCATATTACACACGAGTGATTTCCCGGAGCTCATGTGTGCCGTGGCATTAACTCTACAGTTTACTTACGCTATTTTTGACAGTTGATTAAATCAAACAGTCGTTAACCTTCCATGAGCATTGAATAATACGCTGGCGTTTGCCTTCCCCACATCACGGTGAACACAGCCTGAACGGGGCAACACAGGGGAGATAATATCAGATCATCACTACGTGAACGCTATCATGATCACTGAGATGATGGCAATAAAGACGGCATATTAGTTCATAACGACTTGCAAAGGGCGAGAAGGATTGTGTGTGTGTGTGTGTGTGTGTGTGTGGCGAGGTGGGGGGGGGCGCCTTAGAGCAAAACAATGCCGGCTCCCATTTTCTCAAGTTCAATTAAATGGCTTGTGACAGCGCGCATGTGAGGGCATATCAGCCGCGCGCCACTTGACTCCCGTCATTAGGGTGTGATGGTGCCAGGCTACACCAGTTTTATAAGCGTATTTTTAGCAATAATAACCAGCTGGTGAACATAGATGGCTGTGAAAGCACTGGAGGGGGGTGAGATGTTGTGTGCGAGTGTGATGGTGACGGGGGCCTTCTATCTCACCTCGTCTATCGCTCAGCAATCTGTCGATGAGCTCAACAAAGATACGAGAAAAGTGAAACGCGTCAAAGTAACCGCCTACCGGAGTCTCCTGACAATTGTCAGTCCAATTAAAAAACAAGGCGCTAATTACGACGTGCGCTCGTCTCAAGCAGCCGCTCAGGTATGACGCCCTGGCTGTCAGGTGTAAACAAGGGAAGGGAAGTCAGTCGGCATCTGTTCGTTTGTCTCAGGCACGAGACCAAATTGAAAAATGTGATCGCTCGGCAGCGGATCCGCGTTGTGATCGAGGAGCGCCGCGTCCCGGCACACCTGCTCCGGGCGCGATAACGGGCACGGCTGCAGTTTGGCAGAGTGCGCGGCGCCAATAAGGATCGGATAACCATCCTGGCAAGAAAAGCCAGTCGGCGACAAGCAGGTGTGTGTGTGGGGGGGGGAGGGGGAGCTCTACGCCCTTTGTTCTTGGAGAAGGGCGGAGAGAAAAGTCTGGGTTTAGTTCCCGGGACGACTTTCACACGCGATGATGTCAAATCCGGCTGCGAAGACTTCTCACTGCACTCGAGTATCCTGAGGAAACGCATGACATCATAGGTGCTCCAGAAGATCGGTCACGTTCTCAGTGGTATCAACTGTTTTGCTTTAGCCGTGTTCATGAATCCTATCTTCTAAACGTTTGACATTTATGTTGTTTAGCAATCATAAGCGGAATATATGTGTTAAATAAAATATTTGTTAACAACCTATAACATCCAATTGATGGATGCTTGATAACGTAGTGTAATTGTAATCATACGATGTTAATGTATCCTCATATCATAAGAAGTTTTGGATGTTAGTAAATCCATTATTAACTACTTAGTTGTTTAAACATGACTGTGTACAAAATCCATTCATACACGTTTTTTATGAAGTTAATAATTGCTACAAAAGAGAGGATACAAAAAAGGGGGTTATTTAATTCACTTCTGGAACATGTATTTATTTTTTGCCAAATGTTTTCAGAGTAAACAAAGCATTTATTTTTATTTTTTATGCATTCATTAACCATGTTCTGTGGTCGGATTTATCCCTGCCTCCTTATCATGTTTAATGTTCAAATTGCTGGCGTGGGCTCATTCATTACTCCCCACTCGGGCTCCATTCACATGATAATCCTATATTTCTTAAACATATCCTTCATTACAAGGCGATGTTGCAACACTCCCAATTCCCCCCCAGGCGATCATTAAAGTTTCATGTTATTTTATCTTCTCGGAGCAGGTGATGTTGGTGTCTGAGTTAAGTGTGCGTTCCAAAGGTACATTCTCGCTCGGAGCAAACCAGTCTTCATTAAAGGATTCTAATAAGTGGAAATGAAAGACAATGACTCTGTTCGCCATTCAGGGTTGGCTGGCTCTTTACTGTAGCCAGACTAATGAGAACGCATTCTCCAGTTCCAGCAAAGAGCCAATCCATATGCCCTCCGACTCATTACATAACGCTGCTCCGACTCGGGGCCGGGACGTCTGCGGGTGGTGCTGAGACAATATTATTATGGTAAAGCACTTTGTGATGGTGTTTGAAAAGGAACACCGAAAAAACAAACGTGTCATTGTTTTCCTTATTACACATTACAGCTCTGCACGCTGATGTTGTACCACTGTAATGCATTGCTATTCGCCATTGACTGTTAAAGGGTGGTGCAGAAACCATAGTCATCCTAACCCATGATGCGCGCTGTGAATGAGTGTCTTTATGGACAAAGTGGCAGCCTACTTTCCTGATGTATTGTTTTTCCTTTAGGTTACTCTGGAAGTGAAGCGGTTTTATCTAAACCTTGAAGATTAGAGTCAGCTCATCATCTCATATGGTTGAAATGACACGTTATTGTTCCATTTGTTGGCATGGGATCGTTAATATGATAACAGTGACATCATTTGACAATGCACAATATGGAGGATTAATGAAGATTAACACAAGCACTTTTGAATTGTTTTGATTAGTTGATGCTAATGAGACATAGTATCTAATTCATTCCCTTGGAATGAAATATTTCAACATCTTGGGAAATGCTCTTTCTTGCCAAGAGTGAAAGAAAAAGATATATACAACTTAGCCGAGCAAGAAGGCTTTCAACTGGAGGGACCTGTCCAACTGTAACACACTCCACCTAATTGACATGTTCATATCTCTTCTACTACTTTTGTTTCTAGTTTTTATGCTCAGCTAAGCGGATACTGATGTTAGCTGTATATTTACTGAATAGGTGTGAGACTGGTGTCTATCAGAAATGTAAAAACTTATGACATGGAGTTACACGTTGTTACTGCCTATGTTCTGGTCCAGTGACTATCAACAAACAACATTTCATGTATTTTGTTGTTAAAATTAGTCAAATTGAGCAGAGCTGGTAGGGTTTCATGTACAGCTAAGTGTTTTCCTATCTGCTTCCCGTTTGTATGCTAAGCTAAGCTAATAGCCCAAATGCATGTGTGCATCATGTGTGTATTTAGCGCACAAACATTGGTGGTGATGATCTTCACTCTGTACTCTCAGCAAGAAATTAAATAGGCAAGTCATTGAGTCTCATCAGGTAAAACATCATTATTATTAGTAAGACATTGAATGCCACAAAACAGAGTGCATTAAGAACAGGACAACTGAACGAAATGATCAAACAGGAAGTGTAAACTTCACAAATTATGAGAAAATAAAATACTCATGAACGCATTAAAGAAATAAAGTAAATTAATAAATGCATGCAGGAATTAGAGTCCTCAGGGAATAGGCTATGAGTGGGAACATGTGTGTCTACACACACAAATATATATTGTGTGTATGTGTGTGCGCAGCAGAAGGCCTAAAAAGACAGGACGTGATGCTTGAAGACAAATAGCCCTTTGACCTTTGTATGAACCGGCAGCCCCTGGTGGGTAATAACTCATGGCCCGGTCGGCCATCCATCTCTCACCCTGGTAAGGATGAAGGTGATGATGAACGCTACCCGCTTGCTGCTATTTAGATAGCCCTGGAGTCACAGCGATGACAAACTACCCACACAGAGAGAGCCTTGTTTACACGCTCTGCCCATTCAACAGCAGGCCGAGGCTGGACAAACTCAAACTGCGCCACAGGGAGCCAGTGTACAAACTCAGGGTCAACTAGCAACATATCTGTCTTCCAGTACATACTGGATACAGTATCTCCAGTGCACTCCATGTTTCTCCAGAGGCCGGTTTACATTCCTATACAGCGATGGAGTTATGATGAGAACCACATATTTGAGAACTATTTTGTGAAGATGTTCCATCCAATCCGACCGACGTTGGAGAATCGAATCGTGGATAAAACTATCGGGGACGCGAAAGAGAAATGAGAAATAAGCTACGGGTATCATTCAACAAAAGTTTTAATGGCTTTATGTAAAGGAGGAGACTCTGGGGCAAAGTGGGGAATTCATCAAGAATTTGACTGATTAACGTAACAAAACACATACAAAAAACACGACTGATGTTTTAAGAATGAAGATCAGTCCAGCTTCCATTGTCGGCGTTGGCGATTGAGCCGCACATTTCCATCTGACAGGGTAGTTGGTAGTACTGATGTTATGACAGGTGAGGAAACTTTACTGAATAAAGAAGAAGAGCAGACTTTTGTTCATATATTTAAATAAGCAGGGTCTTCTTTCCGTCCTCAGCCCCTTGTCACCTTGGTCACTACGCTGTCAAATTAACCAAGAAATTAACTTCCTCTTGGAAATATTGAACGGACAATAGAAATCTCAACTTCACAAGTCATCTGATCTGCTTTAATTGTTTGGAGTTCAACCGGTCTCTTCTACTTGAAGCTGCTGAAGCGAATGCCAACGTGTTGTGTGAAGTCCTCTTGACGCCTCAGCTGTGGCTGAACAGGTTCCAGGAGGATAATAGCACCGGCAGCCCAGACAGGTCACCGCCTTGACCTGCGGCCACTTCTCTATTGTTGTGTCTTTGTTTGGGAGCACAGACAGTGTGTGTGTGTGTTTCCCACGCACGCGTCTCCTCCCCAATGCTCGCTTCCTCTCTGTCTGCCCACGTCCGCGGGTGAACGCTTCTCTTCTTATCCAACCGATGGTCCATTAAAATTAAAATGAAGCTCATCACGCTAATAGGGGGAGCGGAGAACAAAGGGCCCTCTGCAGGAATAACGGGAGGATTATCATCGCTATCGTCGGGGCTATTATCATTAAAGCCAGTTGCCCACTCTCCCCGGCCGTCACCAACTCGCATCAGGATGGACTTCAGCTGCCCGACGGAAACCAGTGCACCAGCTGATTGTTTGATTTCCATTGTTGTTTGGGGACATTTAAGAGATCATGTGTGTCGGGTGTTTTGCACAAGAAGAATTTTCAGAAACCTTATACTACTTGTATAAAAAAGATGACAACAAAACTTGAAACTTATTTTGGAAAGCGTTAACCCTAATTTAATGCTGTGTTTAATCAGCGCTGCAACAGCCCTGTGCTTATTCCTCCTGTGACTCTCTAACTCAGTGTCCATCTTCATTCTTTGAGCATGATTAAACTGCATTGGAATGTTAATATGGTTGAGTACAATATAGTCAGATTTGATTCTGAATTTTAGAGGACACCAGATTTTTTTCTGTTTTTCTTTTTTAATACATTTGCAAAAAATTGTATATTTCTGTTTTTACTGTCAAGATGGGGTGCTGATTATACATTAATGAGAAATACAATTAACCCTCCTGTTACCTTTATATTTACTAACATAATTAGAATTAATATTGTTTTCCAAGTTTAAGTGTGAGGTACTTTATGTTTGTTTGTTGACTTATATATATATATAGTCATCATCTGTTCAAGATGAAACTTGGTCTGACATTTTAAGTTTTTTTTAGTGCTGTGAAAATAACGCGTTAACTCAGTTTAATTCTTTTTTAACGCATTTAACGTTTATTAAACTAAACGTCTGTTGATCGAAAAAAGTCACTTGTCAATCTGTCACAGTCAGTTTGCCTCAGCAGCTGCTAGAGGAAGACTAGAGGCCTTTAGATTGTATCATGGTGGAGTATTTTGGAAAGCGTTAACCCTAATTTAATGCTGTGTTTAATCAGCGCTGCAACAGCCCTGTGCTTATTCCTCCCGTGACTCTCTAACTCAGTGTCGTTCATAATGGTAACACGTCCATCTTCATTCTTTGAGCATGATTAAACTGCATTGGAATGTTAATGGTATTATGAAAAACCTGCACCTGGCTCTCCAGTCATGGTTGAGTACTTTCACGCCTTCAAAAGAAATCAAAGAATCTTTACCTGTGTCTGTTTGTCTCAAATATAGTCAGATTTGATTCTGAATTTTAGAGGGACACCAGATAAGGGCTGATCTTACACTGAGTTAAGTATTGCTTGCTCTCTCTCTCTCTATTTTTTTTTCTGTTTTTCTTTTTTAATACATTTGCAAAAAATTGTATATTTCTGTTTTTACTGTCAAGATGGGGTGCTGATTATACATTAATGAGAAATACAATTAACTTTTTTGCTTTTAGCGAAGGACTGCAGTGAAACATTTAACCCTTGTGTTGCCTTCGGGTCAATTTGACCCGATTCAATGTTTCACCCTCCTGTCGCCTTCGGGTCAATATGACCCGATTCAATGTTTAACCCTCCTGTTACCTTTATATTTACTAACATATTTTACCCTTGAGGTCAATATGACCCCAGCTATTAAAATCTCCAGAAAATTAGAATTAATATTGTTTTCCAAGTTTAAGTGTGAGGTACTTTATGTTTGTTTGTTGACTCCCGAAAGAACACCGACATTAAACATTGAATCGGGTCAAATTGACCCGAAGGCGACAGGAGGGTTAAACATTGAATCGGGTCAAAATGACCCGAAGGCAACACAAGGGTTAAAGGGGTCAGAATACTTTCCGTACCCACTGTGTGTGTGTGTGTGTGTGTGTGTGTGTGTGTGTGTGTGTGTGTATATGTATATATATATATATAGTCCACCATGTACCTTATTGAGGAAAACCTGATCCGACTGAGTTTTGGGGCCCACCAGGTACATTTCCTCTGTGCACCATTTTTATCATGCAATGACATTGGTGTCATTTGGCTTAAATTAAATAAATCATGAGATTAAAGTAACAACTCCATCATCTGTTCAGCTATAAGCCCAACAAAAGAGCCCGATAATTTGACAAGAACTAATTGAATGTTTATTGAGGACGAACCTTGTTTCCTGTCACAAGATGAAACTTACACCTGCTGTTTTTTACAGGAGCATAACAACAAAACGTTGCATGCTGCTCAGACAGCTTAGCGCACGTTATCTGTT
Organism: Pseudoliparis swirei; assembly: GCF_029220125.1. Taxonomy (NCBI): domain Eukaryota; kingdom Metazoa; phylum Chordata; class Actinopteri; order Perciformes; family Liparidae; genus Pseudoliparis; species Pseudoliparis swirei. The sequence goes on from NC_079403.1 coordinate 17,230,946, forward strand.
CCTACCCAAATAATGTCATCACATTTGTTTCCATCCCTGGCAGGTCTGACATTTTAAGTTTTTTTTTAGTGCTGTGAAAAATAACGCGTTAACTCAGTTTAATTCAATTACAGGTTTAACTAGTTTTTTTTTTTTAACGCATTTAACGCATGCGCAGAATGAGCTTCCAATCCGTCTGTTGTTGGTCGTCGGAACGAAAAAAAAGTCACTTGCAAAATGAGCTTCCAATACACCACTTCAATCTGAACTGTGTCCGCTCTCATGCAGACGGTCTGTTCATCGGTAATGATCCTTCCGCAGGTTCACCTCCGGAAACCTTGTTACGACTTTTACTTCCTGTAGATCAGGGTCTCAACACGTCGATCGCGACCTGCCAGTCGATCGCGGCGTAGTGTCGGTAGATCGCATGACATTAAAGAGATTGGCCCGCCCCCTGACATGTTCTCTATAGCACGTCTTTGTTCTTTTATTAAACTAAACGTCTGTTGATCGTATCTCCACAGCAGCATGTCATTTCTGTCTCTTCGCGTTGCGTTAACACTTATCGATCTCCGTCTCGCGCCACAGAGCTCCGTGCGCGCATCGGGACCGAGCAAAAAAAAAGTCACTTGTCAATCTGTCCCCGTGTCCGGGCCGGTGAGGTTTCAGCTTTGCAGCGGTGTCCCCGCCGTCCCTTTCATCACGGCCCAGTTCATGAAGAAAACCCACACAGTCAGTTTGCCTCAGCAGCTGCTAGAGGAAGACTAGAGGCCTTTAGATTGTATCATGGTGGAGTTAATGGTTGACAAACAAGAGAAACATGTTCTGTTTAACCCTCCTGTTACCTTTACATTTACTAACATATTTTACCCTCGGGATCAATTTGACCCCAGCAATTAAAACCTCCAGAAAATTATTAGAATTAATATTGCTTCCCAAGTTTAAGTGTGAGGTACTTTATGTTTGTTTGTTGACTACCGAAATAGCCCTTTAAATAAATAAAAAAGTTGATATTTCTGATATGTGACACAGTGAAAAACAGCCTGGGGTCAAATTGACCCCAAAGAACACCGACATTAAACATTGAATGGGGTCAAATTGACCCGAAAGGTAACAGGAGGGTTAAACATTCTGTTTAGGATGAAGATGTATTAATGTTCCATATGGAAGAAAACTGCTAAATAACTGCTGAGTTGCAGCACCATTGTATAGAAGAATGTATAAATGCATATATCCGTCTTTTGTCATAAATCTCTATGTTCTCACAAAATATACCGAGAATATCGGTAATATGTGATTAATCATGATTAATCCACAAAAACCTGTGATTAACCAGATTAAAAATTTTAATCGTTTCACAGCCCTAGTTTTTTTGTGTTTAAATATTTCCCAAAAATTACTCGTGGGCGACTGTGGGTCAGTGGTTAGCAATCAGAGGCTCGGCGGTTCGATTCCCGGCTAGCACTCGTAGATGTGTCCTTGAGCAAGACACTTAAGCCTGAATTGCTCCTCGTAGCTGTGCCTACGGTGTATGAATGTAACATGATTGGATAAAAGCGTCAGCTAAATGTAATGTACTCAGAGAAATGGAAGACAGCTGCCAGATGAACTGAGGCAAGCAGCTGATAAGTCTGCTTCCCTTCAGATGTGCAGCATGGCTTCTTTTTCTCTTCCCCCCCCCCCCCCCAACACCCGACACTGAAATCAAGGATGTTTTTTACCGGAGACATACCTCACATGGGGGACTTGCACAGTACACCTTGTGTCTAAATCTGGATTGGTGGTGATGTAGGTTCATCTGTGGCAGTGTGTCAGGGACTCTCTCGGCCCAGAGGCGTCCTCTGTCTTTGTCCTTTACGCGAGGCAACATTCGGAGCCTCGGGTCCTACGCACCCTTCACCGAAAGCTCCAGCCCCCAAAGCACCACAATGATTTTGTCGGTGAGGGGGTGGGGGTGTGAGGGGTAGTTGGGGCTAGGGGGGGGTGAAACTCTCCACCGTGCCAAAGCCAATCCAAGGAGACCAGTGCCAAAGCACCATGTGTGTACAAACAATCCAGCTGTATCCGACTCGATGTATACCCAGGCCTTATCTGGGCGAGGCCAAATAGGCTCTGAGCTATCGAAGGCAACGGCTGAGTGACTGGATCTCTCGGGTTTTTTGCTGAATGCAAACACATCTATTACGCTCCATCACTTCAAGCTGTGCAAATCAAAATCAGGATAGGCGAAAGAGGAAGGGGAGGGGGGGGGGGATAACCACCACACTGTGTGACTGTTAAAAAACTTGGAAAACAGTATTCCTCATATCGCGCCGATCGGCCCCAGAGGTATAGAAAACTCTTGGCTCGCCCATTGCCGTCCGACTCCGGGGTGATACGCAGAACATCAGGCGGAGTTAATGCAGGCAAAGGTTTTATTATTTTCAGAAATACCTTTTTAAAGAATTTGCAAGATAAGCCCGTCCGTCTCTCCGAGAAGGAGCCCCTAAAGGATGCTGGAATCGATGGTTGAGAGGATTTACTGTTATTTAATGCTGGCGTGTGAGCAGAATAATGAAGCAGCCAGGACACTCATCATTATTATCAATGCACTGATCTGCCATTAGGCAATTCCATGAGCCACGCAGATCTAATATGCGCCGGCTGTAATTACCATTCAGTCACCCGGCGTCAGAGATATGTTTATTTCCGAGATATTATTTATCTTGACCCCTTCGGTGTAAATATCACAGTGCACAGAAAGCATTCAGTGTACAGGTATCGTAATGGAGTTCATGACACAGACCATTGCTAACCCCATGATGCATATAACTTATCATATAATAATGTAATCATGGGGTTATTGCCAATTAGATAAAGACACGAGTGACCGTTTCCTAAACCCCTCCTCCGAGCAGTGATTGGCCAATCAGAGCTTAGCGATGCCTCACAAGTCGAGCGTTGGATTTTCCCACATGCCGGACCAGTGTGCAAATAGCTGTCGTAAGAGCAATTCTAGAGGTTGGTGGATTGCGTCTGTTTTTCTAGTTGGACAAAACCAAAATAACACAAGTAAAAAAAGGATTTGTCTGCCGTAAGCCGGTAGCAACCTCCAGGTGTGAAACTTAAATGCAATGCTGAAGTTCCTTAAAAGTGCATTTATTCTAATGGCCAACAGGGGGCGACTCCTTTGGTTGCAAAATGAAGTCAGATTGTATAAAAGTCCATGAGAAGATTACCCTATACTTCTCACTTGATTTATTACCTCAGTAAACATGAGTGTATGGTCTCAATATCTAGTTTCAAGTCTTCTTCAATCTCAGAATGATTTTTTTTTAAATCATCTTACATTTAGAGAATTTCAATTCATTTCAATTTAATTCAGTTTATTTGTAAAGCCCATTTTCACAAATTAGAAATTTGTCTGAGTGCTTTACAATCTGTACATATAGACATCCCTGTCCCAAAACCTCACATCGGATCAGGAAAAACGCCCAAACAAAAGACCATGACTAAAACTATGCTTTAGGACGGGCTGCCTGGTGATTGACAGGTTGCTACCGCAGCGTTGTCCGATAAAATCGATAACAATCGATTATTAGAATAGTTGGCAATGGCTTTCATTATCAATTCGTTGTGTTGGCGATTATTACGCCATTTAATAAGTCAAGGAGATTTTTGAGCATAAAAATAAAAAAAAGTTAAAGGTAGAAGAAAGCAGAACTAGTGGTTAATTCTTCCGTGGTGGTTAAAAGAAATTATACCTGTTTCCACGAGGCAAGGCAACGGAGATAAGCCATGCCCCCTCTCAGGCGCGAATGATCCACAGATAGTCGGGCGAGTAAACTCAAGCGAGTAAAGCATTATCAGTTCTGTTTCTGAATAAAGGGTTAGAAATTAATGTTTAAAAAAAATAAGATTCATCGATTAATCGAAAAAATAATCGACAGCTTAAACGATTTTTTAAATAATCGTTAGTTGCAGCCCTACTTAGCTCCACCCTCTTGTATCACTTCGGGCTCCAAAAAATTAAACGCCAAAGTTCCGAAGCGCAATCGGTGACTACATCCACTTCTCATACAGTCTTCGCGTGAACATAAGCTGCTAGCATCATCGCGTAGCATGTCAGGCTAAAGCGCACACCAGCTGCAGTCGTACAGTCGTAACACCACTCATAACCCGCACTGCAGTGCTGACGGAGCAAAGGTACCAGCTTCTCAAACTGCTCAGATTCATATTAATCACCTCAAAAAGATATATTAAGGACGGACAGCGGTGATGGAGTGTCCCCCTCGGCTCGAGTTGCGTGGAGCCACGTCAAGGTCAAGACGAGTTCCTTCCACAGATCGCACGTCGCATCGTGTCTCCCGCTGAAATGAACTCGCTCCGAGGTCTCAGACCTCCGGAGAGAGCCCTCAGGAGAGGCCCCTCTCGTGGAAAGCCCTCCGTCTTATTAATGGAAATAGATGCTGTTGGCGCACCTCCCCCAACCCCCCAGCAATCAGACGCGTCTATTCTTGGGTAAAGTCCGCTTCATTAACGTTATCTCAAATAGGCACCCAGTCTGATGGTAAAAGAAGGGACGGTGTACGGTTAAGCTGTTTCATCCAATTTCCATATGAGGCGGGGTATCGGTGTTAACTTTGCCGTGTCAGCACAGCAGACGGGCCGCTCGAGCCGCCATGTGCCCGAGGCACGGCGGCGACGGGGCAGCGTTCGTCCGCCGTGCTGATCCGAGGCGATCGCAGGGCTGTTCACGTCTTTGTCACTTTAAGTGAACAAATTGAAGCTGGACACGTTCCGGCAAAAAAACGAAAACGAAACAGAAGAAGAAGGAAAGAAAAGAACGTTTTTTTTATTTAAAATTTTTCTTTGGTGCTCAAATTCTTACACCTTTAGCGATTTTCCGCTCATGAAATATGTCCCTTTTCAAAGTAGCAGCTACCGCCGTGCCGTGAATACACACGAGCGAGCGAGCCGGAGGACAACAATAACAGTGTGTGTGTGTGTGTGTGTGTACACGCTGCAGAAACGAGAGGCGGGAAGAAAATGAGAGCGGAGAGAGGAAACGAAAGAGAGAGAAAGAGAGAGAGAGGGGGATGAAGAAAGTGTGAAACTGCGGACCGTCAAATGATCTGGCCTCTCTCCAGGCATGATGACTCAGGGATGATGGCACAGTTAGAGCTAATTAGGATCATAAACTGGAGAAATGTTTTTTCACCATGATGTGTGTGGAGAAGGAGGGGGGGGGGGCTTCGACGCTGTTGGCAGTGCTTCAGATTAGATGCGAGTTTATCCGGATAGCATGCTTAAATAGTGCAAAATACATTATAATACATATTTATTCTATATCAGCAGCTCCTTGGTTTTGAGCTTGGTGGAGATGAAGCCCTCCCTGGCTGATGATGTTTCTTTTTGCAGCCGGCTGTCATGAAGCAAGACCAGGCCTGAACAGAGGATGTTCTTTAACACCTGGAGGAGACATTTAGGGGTGTAATACTCCGTGGATGACATGTCCTACTTTAAAAAAAATAAAACTTGTATATTTTGTCTTTTTGAGATGATTATATTAAAAGTTTTTTTAAACCGAGTCCTGGTTGTCGTTGAAGAGCACAGGGCATCGCCACAGGTTTCTGTTCCCAAAGCTTCACGGGGGTCGACCCGGCACCTTCTGGTTGGGACCGTAACGCACCTTCCAACTCAGGGCGGAAAATATGAATCAGATTCATTAAATTACAGCAAGTTTTTATTTTTCCGCTTAATATTCCACTAGAATTGAACATTGTGGTTGAGACAGCCGTAAAGATGCACATACGACAGCATCCATCATCAGGTCCATATCCATATGTGATTTCCAACATCAATCAATTTATACAAAGATATATATAATCTTTTTTTTTTTATCTATCTTCTTAAATATATAATTAAAATTAAAATTAAATAATTAATATAATTTTTGATTTTATTTTTGTCGTGGAACAAAGCACACTTTATTTCAAATGTTCAACTCGAGTCACTTTCCAATAAAAGATTACAAACAGAAATTGAAGGATGCGGGTGTTTACGCTGTTAACTGAATGCTTTTAGGGATTTTGAACGCTTGGTTTGGAACTTAAATGGTGGAAGGTATTTCTAATTAGTACTGACCGCAAGATCAAGGGATATTCACAAAGATAATCATCAGATTAATGGATGAATGAAAAAGGATCGTTGCACTTGCAAAATAAGAGATCAGCAGCAAAATAAAGTTGGAAACCGCTGCTGACTGTTGTTAATAAACAAAGAAGGTACAGCCGCAGGACAACAACCACAACACAGTGAAAGCTGTTGCTGCCAAAACAAAGACTTTTTAAATGTTAAATCTCTTTCTCTCGTCTCTCTCTCTCGTGGACCTGCAGACACACCAACACTTGACAGGACGCAGTAATGCTGCTGACTCACCGCGTCCCCCACACACACACGCACACACACACACACACACACACACACACACAAATGAACGCCATTACATTACATTACATGTCATTTTTGCACGCTTTTTTTCCAAAAAGACTTACAATAAGTGCATTTCAACCTAGAGTACAAACTAAGCCATCTGATCCACTCTTCCCTCGGCACTCCCGCATACGTTAGTTCAACTGTATGATATATGTTCGGCGGTTCTCGGAGGTCTCCGCTTCAGTAGTTAATGTTTTGAAAGCTGTATCGGATGATGGAGCTCAGCACACGACGAATGCAATTAAATATCTGTGTTCAGTCACCATGGCAACAAGTGCAACAAGTGATTTGTGATGTGAGTAATACCCTTATCTCACCAACTGTGGGAGTCAAACACAAGTCCAATTAACTGAAGTGTCACCTTCTAAATTTTTTACAAATCTGCATCTGTGCTTTCTTTTTTCTCTTTTTTCCCTCCATACACTCGTGATTCACTTCCTCCTCGGCCCGCCATGTGCACGCGATGCGGAGGAGACTTTCTTTTGCACCAAATTTGTTTTCCCCGCCTGAACTTTAAGTACAATTCCTCACTGCCGGGCTCCAAAGAGCCAAGAGGGACTATTAAGAGATAATTACTAATTATGCTAATGTGCTAAAGTTGTACTATTCCTTGTTTAGTTTTTTCTTGGTCATTTTATCAGCTGTCCTCAAGAGAACACAGTCAATAGTAATAACCTTTTTTTTCTCCCTTTCTTTCTCCCTCAGCTAAACGCTCAGTCAGTTAGAGGACGCCGTGTCCTAAACCGCCAACTCCTCCACCGCTCGCCTTAATCAGGGAGCGCCTGTAAATGCACAAAGCCCATGCGCGCGCACGCCGAGGAGCGCTTCCTGTCGGCGCTGACCTTCATTAACCTCATAAATGCCAGCGGCGGGTTTTTTTCTTCTTTCTTTCTTTCCCTTTCTCTTTTTTTTTCTTCTTCTTTCTTTTTTTTTTTGTCGCAGCTCTCAATGCGGTTATCAGCACAAACACAAACAAGTGTGACAGAAGGGGGCTGAAACCAGACTTCACATCTCCGTCTGTGCCTGTCTGGGACATTGGTTCCCTTTTCATCGCACACGCGTTTTGTTAATGAATACATTCTGCATGTAAATGCGAATCACTGCGGAGAGAGAGACAGAGGGAGTATACTGTGACGAAGCACTAACCAGGTTAGATTCTCATGAACTGACAGCCACACACAGATCAGCCCCCTGAGCAAACAACAGGGTGGGACACCATTGTGGCTCGACTACTTTTCAATGAGCTCTCCTCGCAGCGTTATCCAGCAGCGAGCACACTACGCCTCTCGGTCTTACTCCTTTATGACTCACATCTGGCTTTGTTCGTCGACTGTTATTCGGGAGACTGCGTGTGGAAATTGCGCCACACGTGAAGGAGACCCATCGACTGAAGTCGAGCTGCTGTTGCTCAAACTACTTTTTTTTACAGAAGCTGACAAAGAAATCGTCACAAGAGACCGACTTATCAATCAAAAACAATCTGATGTTTCCTGTCTAGTGGTGTATCTGGATACCATGTGACCACAATATACCTGGCTCTGACAGGGGGGTGGGGGGGGGAGACTAACTACTGCTATGACAAACGGACACTTTAAATATCACGTTTCTTCAAAGGCTTGCAAAAAAAAAGAATACACAGGCACAAACAGAGAGAAAAAGAAGCTTAGCTCCTGAAATTACAATATATAGTGTCACCGGCAGCAGCTGGTAAGAACGGCATCTTGGAGGCAGACGCAGACGTCGCTGGTTAAACCGACAAGATTGTTTTACACGTCTCTTCTCACAATTCTAAAATCCTAACGTGGTTCGAGGCCTTCCTCGGCCTCGGCAACGCAACCTTCGCCCTCACCTCGACGCGTCCTGGAGGACTGAAGGAGGTACTGAACAACCCGTGCGTCTGCCCCCCATCACCCCAACTGGACTCTCTAAAGCGGGAGCCGAGGAGGTCAGCAGGCGCTGATCCTCAGCCCCCTCCTGCCTTAACTTCCGTCCCCACACTCGACCCCTCTGCCACCACCTCGCCAGGGACGGGAGTGCGAACCCGCAATTTCTACATAAATTACACTACCCCCCCCCACCCCCACACACACACACGCCGCTCCTGATGATACACCGTACTGTACGCCGAGAGAACGGGGTGATAAGTGTGGTTGTAAAAATATTATGTTGCTCCATAAATCTCTGCTCTGCTTATTTTTGTTCATGAAAAGCACTGTGGCTAAAAGACAAGGAACAAGTCCCACGTATGCCATAGTTTAAAAAGCACCGGGAGGGGGGGAGAGGGGTATGTAACACGCTGATTTTACAGACAGTGGACACTCTCTCAGACGCTCCGGTGCATCACTGCCTGTGCATGTCAGCCATCTCCAAAAAAAATAAGAAAAAGAAAAAAGGACATGCTTCAGGGACGCAACCGTGAATCCCGAGGCTGTGATTAATTAAAGGACAGATACACTGCACGTGCCTTGTGCGGGGTGTGTGTGTGTGTGTCGATCGGGGGGGTCCTTCTAGGAGCGGTGGGGGTGACACGGGTCAGGCAAACACGGGAGAGCGATAGCGAACGCAGAGCGAGCCGCCTGTCCGTCCGAAGCGACGCCGGCTGGAAAAGAGAGCGAGAGAAATGCGAATAAGGCCACAGATGATCAATTTAGAAAAGTGTGTGATTTCTCGCAATTATGGGCCTCGTAATCTTTCTTCTGGAGAGATTTGTTTTGTACTCTACATCCGGACAATTGCAAAGAGGATTTGGAATGAGGGTGGGGGGAATAAAAATAATACAAATAAAATGAAGTGAGTTTTGTGGAAGAATCTGCTCACAAGCTTTTAAACACACACACACAGGTTTTAGCGAGTCCATCTACAAATAATCTGCATCTTTTTCCAGGGATTAGCCTTTAAATGCCACGAAATAATCCCTCTGTGCCTTTTTATTTTGTGTGTGTGTGTGTGTGGGGGGGGGGGGGTATTTTGCCTTGAGGTCAATGAAAATAATTGTGTGAAATCTCGAGATGATGATCAGTTGGCACTTGAGATGAAGGGTAAACATAATTTTTGTAATAATAACAATAAAATGCTCAGCTTTACTTGATTTGTGGTCAAGTTTGAAGTAGGCGAGAGAAAGAAGAAAGAAAATCCTTCAATCATTCAACATTTGTCAAATCTGTATTTCTCCTCCATACACACACACACACACACACACACACAGAAAAACATTCCAACAGGAAGAGGAGATCTGACTTAATGTTTCAGCACAGTGAGTCCACCTCCTGCCGCTTTCAGAGGAGTCAGCGGCCCCTCGGCACATCCCAGAGACACAGTTCATTTACGGGCGGCCCCTGAACCGGCCCCCTAATGTCCCGTGTTATCAGAATGAATCAGCGGCGCTGATAAATTAGGCGTTGGGGAAGCGCGCCGCGGAGGCCCGCCAGCTTAATGCGCGCACTGTTCGTGTGATACTCATATGCAATGCCTAATGTTGTGGAACCAATTCTGCCGTTTCCATTATGTAAATACATTTGCCTGTGCGCCATATTTTATGTATTGTCTCCCTTGTCTCAATTACTTGGGCTGTTAAAAATCAAGAGGCTATGGAAATGAGGTGCGGTTGTCTGTTTGCGGTTTGATGACGGGTGCAAAGTGTTTATGGAGCTCGTCGTGCGTTCAGCGGCAGCCGACGCGCTCCTCCGTGTTCCGCAGTGTGGCACGTCCGCACCGTCAGGCATGGGCGACGCAGTCGGTGGCGCTGTCGTCTCTTATGGTTACAAATGGCTGAAACATAAATGTCTCGTTGCTTTCTTTATTTAGATCCGGTCTGCTTTCTTTTGGAGGCCTGGGGGGGCGAATACAAAGGAAAAGACATTTCTGGGAGTGTTTTTGTGCGCGTGGGTTATTTTTTTGGGGGGCGACTTGCTGTGAAGAAAGAAAGCGCACGTGGAAAAGAACCGAGAGAACCAAAGCAGGGGGGAGGAGAACCCCTTTCGAGGCAGTGGAGCTTCTCTGTGCGGACGCTTTAACTTCCTCCTGAATCTTTTTTTGTTGTCACTTTTTCAATATGGGGCACGATATCGAATACGATAACATGACTCTGTAAACACAGGTACGTGTGTTAACAGTGAACACCACTACGCAGTGGATTGGGACTATTTGAAAAAGGACAACAACAAGCTAGAGAGTGTGTGAACAATCAGATTGTGTGGATTATTAGTTTCTTTTCCTCCCCTTCAGTAGAAAGCCTGAGCGGCGTCAAGTGTGCAGAGGGACGCAGCACCGTCCTGCAGGCTTTTTGCCGGGCAGCGAACCACGCAGGGAGCGTGCATCCGTCTCGGTGCGGCCTCAGAGAAAACCCTTGCACCCTTGCCGCCTTTTAGTCGCTTAAGATCGACACGCTTTTTACCTTTCGATTACAGAGGCAAGGAGTTGTTGCTGTGCATCTCGTCCGAGGGCTTTAAGCACAATGACACTCCTTCATTCGAGGGGGAACTCTTTCCTGCTGCATTTTGGGAGATTCTAGCTCAGGAATGAACACATATAATTAAATTAGAAATTAAATATTATTGTAAAGTACTATGTAACCAACGGGATATTTCTCTTAATGGTGAAAAGCCCCAAACAGTGGGTCGAGCTTTGTGACTTTCTAAGTGTTCGGTGTATTTGGATGAGGCTCAGCTCAGAGATCCGGGGTTCAAGTCTCTAATGAGGCACAAATAGTTTGATATGAGGCAACAGGGACAAATAAAGCAGCTGAGAAATCATCAGAAGGATCACTACCGAGTTTTAGGATGCTATATAAAAATGTACAGTATGTGGCATTGACATTCAAGTGCTTTCTTTACAAGAATAATTATTACAAAATCATGCAGTTGTTTTACAGTGCATGTGTGGCATGGCGTATTCTTTATATAATATTTTGAATATTTTAAATCACGAATAGGAAATGACTAACCGGGGTTGAAAAATCGTGAAAGAAATAAAAAAGGTGCCGTGATGAAGTTGAACACGGCTCGGGGACAGGCGTCGCGCGCGTGTCACACGGATGCTTTTTCAAATAAGGTTTAACAAGCAGCTCTCCCGTCACCAGCGTGCGGTCAAACTTGTGTTTTATAAGCTGATGGGTCATTTCTTTTTCGTCCTTGTACTCGTTGATGTCCGAGACAATAAAGGCTTTGATCAAATAAAATAAAAAAGGAGAATTCACACCGGCTGCAACTAAACTTTGAAAAGATGAACAAAATTAAAACATTGCGTCATTTTAAAGGAAATCATTACTCCACGTTTCGTTGTTCCCAGTATTTTCAAATTGGCTCGAACTCAAGCCGCCTCGGAGCGCGCTGCGCGCGACATGGCAGAGGACAGCGGGCTCGCGGTGCGCTCCGATGCCCCGCCAAGGTGCGCACGACCTCTGCTCTCTCACACACTGGGACCCGAAAAACAGAACAAACAGACAAACCCACCCCCTAAAAAAAAATGTGTTTGCAATTGTTGTGCCGACACAATAAAGCGCGGTGAAGTTGTACCTTTTCTCTTCGATCGCCTCCTGCGCTTCCTCTTCAGCTTGCATTTCACCTGTCCGCTCTGAGCCCCCGACGCGCGGCTGCTGCTGTTCCCAAGTACGGATGCCATCGCGCAGCCCTCTGGAGCGCAGCGCGCAGCAATAACTTGGTCTCGGCGGCTCGACTCCCCTTTGTACTTGCCTCCGCTGCGTCCCTCTGGGTTTGACGTAGGACTCTCGCACTATATGTTCCGTCCCTCCTTGTGTTTTTTTTTTTTGCTTTCTTTTTTTTGTTATCCCTCTCGCTGTTCCTGGATCACCTCGGAACACTCCAGCTCGCCTCCCGCTCCGCGGAGAGACCGTTGGCAGCGCAGCGCGGCGCGGCAGCTCTCAGCAGCACTGACACCGGCGCGCCTCTGCACACATTTGGGCATCAGCCACTTTGGATTCAATCATGCAGGGCGCTTATCTATTTGCTGCCGAGCTTTCTAATTAGGGGCCAATCGTGGCTGTCTGGGAGGTGTGACATCACCGGCGACACCCACCGACTCGCACCCCTTATTCACCCGCTGCTTCTTCTTTTTTTCCCTCACATTTTCAGTCCTACTTTTTTCGTATTTTTCTTTTCTTCGCACTGCAGGGGAAGTTAGTTATTTTTAGGGGTCAGAGGTCAGCCTGGTAGAGCAACTTGGCTCAAGGGCACCTCAGCAGTTCGGATGTTTTGCAGCACCGGGGATTAAATATGGTTATTGCTGCTGGTTTACATATGTAACTACACGCCTGCTGCAAACTCGCCACACACTCGGAGCCTGAGAGAACATGTGCAGTGTGGAGTGGACGATAGATGTTGTTCCTCCTTCATACGCAGAGTACTTCTGCTCGATGAATCCTCCTCCTTCCCCCTCCTTGTGTCGACTGAGAATTGGGATCTCTCATTTCATTGCAGGATTTAATTAAAAGAAAAATAAAGTCCCTCTCTCTCTGTTCTAAAGTCACCCACAGAGGATTATTACTCTGAGATGCATAATACTCCATTTAAGTCACATCAAATGCATCTTTGATATACAGTTTGTCAACTTCTGTTCAATTCCCAAGCTTTGTGAGTTCACTATAGCATTTAAGTATGTGATCAAATATCATTCATTTTAAAAATCCTGTGTGTGTGTGCGGAGGTTGGGAGGGTATTGCAGGTGACCTTCAGCATATGGAGGCAAAGACTCTTCGACATTGTGTTGCAGCGACAAAGTTTGAGGCTTGAGGCGTGAGTGGAGAAGAGTTGAAGGCTCTCAAAAAGCATTTGTGGCTTTCCAGGCTGGAGGTTGTTGTTTTATTTCCACTGTGGAGGTGTGTTACAACTGCCGGACTCGTTCAGGGCCTGACCAGTAAAAATAAGTATAAAATGCAGGTAAGAAGCGGATCTGCTCAGGCCTTATCGAACACATCATTTCACTTGGTTCTCTGCAGCTGCTTCGATGTTTCAGTCAATTTTCTGCATTTTCAGATTTAAAAAAAAGGACATTTAATTATTTTTCATTCTCCTTTTACACTCGCCAGCACTCACCATATTTTAGGTTCACGTACAAAAAAAGAGTAAAATGCATCTGCAGGAAGAAAAAAACTAAACTCCAACAATGACCCATTTGCTGATGTCAGATTGAAAAGTCAATTTGAGGCTCTGTTGTTGGGTGGAAGCATTTCCTCCCGCCCGAGGGGGAGAAAGAGCAGAGAGGGCAGAGAGAGAGGGTGGCGGTGGCGGCGGTGCAGGGGTTGTCCGCCACGCTGCAGCTTGCCCTCAGGATGCCCACAAATATCCATGTAAATTGCAGTTTAAGAGAAATCAATACAAGTGACAAGTTGCCAATGCTACTATCTGGGTTAGTAATGAAGGTGTGCTAGCGGGCGGGGGGGGGGGGATACATAGATAACAGAAAACAGACTGGGTGGGGCAGAGGTACAGGTTAGACACACACACAGCAAGGTCAGTGGTTGTTGGATGGATGCTAAGTGATAACTAACCTTGGTTATATGGAGTATTATCACTAATATGCTCTTCTGCACCCAGGTCGACCCGGGAAACATCGCACTCACATTCTCCGCGGACTTTGAACGCGCCGCCGCACGGAGTGCCCCGCCAGATTCTGAAAGTTTGTGGCGGGGTAAACAGAAGCAGCAAAGTGCATTTCATATTTCAAGTTCGGGAGATATGAGACGGAATCGTCAACATGACTCATTCAAACAGTGCTTCCCAAAAAAAACAAATTACTGGCGTTGTATGTGTTCAACTTGCTGCATGAGCTGTATGACAACGGTCAATGTCAGTCAAAATGGAATCCCAAGGTTAAATACATGCCACAGCGGCAGTAATCATATTCAAGGCATGACTGTGGATTTTGTGCTCTGCAAGAAACTTGCTGCTCGTTTCATTATTTTGTAATTCACCGCTTAAAAAGAGTTTTGGTTATAAATGGACAGTATTTTTGTTAATAAATAGTAAAAATAAATATATATATATATAAATAATCATATCATCCAAGATGATGCCTGCAAGTAGATTGTGTTGTCGGACTAACATTCCCAGACCAGAAGATGGTGAGAAATGTAAAAAGTGACTTATTATTTTAACGGCTATAAACATATTTGCAGGTTAATTTTATGTAAATCGGCGAAATGTTAATTGTACTAATTGTAATTCGGAAAGTCACAATTGATTTTGGACTCAAGGATGTGAATCTTTAAGGCTGGCATGACGACAAATCACTAGATATTTCAAAAAATGTATTGTGCCAATTCCAGGAATTAGCCATGAACTAATACCGCCGGTGTGTTATCGTAAAAAAGGATGTCTGTTTTGGCCCAGGAGTTATGGAACGTGCTCTCCCTCTCTGTGTTTCATTTGGCACGACACTTGGCATTAAGTTTGATGTCACAACTGCGGATTAAAAAGTTTGATTTAAATTGAGATTGCTGCAAACACATGGCAACAACTCCTTCTTTCCCGCCGTCAAATCAGACGCCTGCAATCTAAGATAAGGAGGCCAATCAACACGCCGCACGGCACATTCCTTATTTCCGTTTTCTCCTTTAAATTTGATGCAGCGTGGCAGGTTTTTTTCCTCTGGAAATGAAATAATTGCTGGTCTGCATGGCTCTCGCAGCGCTCTTCATTTGCAGACTTCGATCGCTTTTCGTCGTTTTCATTATCAAAACAATTCACGGAGGTAGGACCGTCTCCATGGTGATGCACCTGTTGGTCCCTCATCAAAATGCTGTGATTTAACAGTTATTTATTTCCTTTGCTCTCAGGTGTGTCAACCCTTAACTCAATATTACATGCAGGCTCCCGATGATACTTTTTGTATAGTGTCCCACAGCATTTTCTGTAATATCCACAAGAGTGCCAGCGGAAGGTCAGGGCACAATTTAAAAGTCTTCAATGTCAGAAATAAAGCACCATGATAAACTAACAACAACTGAACTTACGAAACCGACTTTCTTTTTTTATCGTAATTAAATTTATAAAGTGCATTTTCACAGTAGTTCTGTCGACATGTTTTCAGTACTGACGTCTCCAACACACTTTGAACTCAGCACTGACGAGCATCTGGATTCACAGTGTCAAAGTTGAACAGTCCTGATTTAAGTTGTATCGATTCTGGCTCAGGGAATAGATGACGTTCCTTCTCATTCTTTAATTCAACTCACGGACCACCACGCAACTTGAGTTGAGGGCGCCTGAGTCTCCGTGTCACGGTTAAGAATCGGGTCATGATGCGTGGAACGTAAATAACCCGGAGGGTCACAAAAGAAAGTGGAACCAGTATAAACAGACCCAGTTAAGCCTCCCTACAAGACTGACGCACATTAACAACCTAAGTGACTGCATCAAATAAAATTGTAAATAAATAAAGAAACAAGCATATTTGTTGACTCTGACAACATCTTAATCCCCACAATCAATATCAAAGATCTGCATAAACAACACGCCGCATTTGCCGGAGGATTCCAGCAAGACCCAGACGCATCAAACAGGTGGCAGGGATTTTTAATCAGCCACATACTTACAATTTATAGGATGTTGACGAAGTGTGTAAAAAAAACTCAATGAGCAGAGGCAGTGACATTTGTGACAGAGTGCTTTTCTTGCACGGTAAATAAGGAAGCCGGGGTCCAGCTGTGAGCACAAGCTGACTACATTAAGAGACAAGACAAACAAATGTGTAACAGCAGGTGGAATCGTGAGTCTTCCTCCCTGGATCCAAACGGGATGCTTTTATTTCCCACAGGCAGCTAATGCCGACAAAAGAGAAGGACACGCAAGGACATCTGTGACAGCAAACTCTGTGGCTTTAAAAAATATATATATGCACGTGGTCTTTCCACGAGTGGAAATGGAGGTATTATTGCAAAATTGGAAGTACACCAGAGAATGCATTTACATTTTTGTATTTCTTACTTTTTGAGTGGTGTCAGGAATTTGAGCAAGCACTACTCCTTAATGCACATCGCGGACATTACCAACACAAAGCGCTCTAATTGCCGGTTGAAAACTCTTCGCCCCGCACTTTCAAGGTGGCATTCCGTGGCCGCATTGCAAACTTTGAAAGTGACATTGGACATCTCATTTCAGTACGGCACGCCGGCCGGCGAGGCTCCATCCTCGCTCTCCGGCTTGACGAAGTGCCGCCAGCGTACCTTTTCTTCGGCAACAATCTTCTTTGGATGACTTCTTCTTTTCTCTCGCTCAACCCCACCCCGCCCCTCTTAAGTGACACCCATTAATCACATTAGGTCTTTGGGAGAATTGTCTGCCAAGCGTCAAGTCTTCGCTGACCCCAACATTTGGAGAGCGAAGATAAAGACGTTGTACTGACAGCTCTGAAATAGCCCCCTTTTTACCACCCTGCAGGTCAGCGTTCAGGGGAATATGAATATAATTATACATGAAAAGAGTGGGTGAAATTTTTTTTTTGAGTTCCTACTTCTCAGGGTTTTTTAGGCCGCTGCGAAAAGGTGGCTTTCAAAATCAACGGATTGGAAGCAAAACGGCGTAGGGTGAATAAATGTGCAACTGTAAATGTGTGAGTTAATGAAGTCATCATTAAAGTCCATCTCCATAATATAGCCACTACTTGTTCGTCGTTGCCTGGAGAGCAAGCAGGGTAATAAAATGCTCCGCGGTGGTGCAGATCGATGGCGATCGCGTTTAATAACGGACTCTTTAATTCCTGAGATCATTGAATGTTACGCCGCTCTTTGTGAGTCCACATTCCAAACCAGAATGTCTCCCTGAATGGAAACTCACATCATTGCCCTTAATGTCGCGTAACATTATCAGCTCTGTGGTCCGGCACAATGGAGTCATTGTGTTCTGTGGTGAGGGGGCTGGGGGGCCTTATCAGTGAAAGACAGGAAAGGAGAAAGGAAAGAATGGAATGGAATAAAAGTAAATTAGATCTATGTTTAGCTAAGGAGAGATTTCTCAAAAATAGTTCTTCACAAAAAAAATGTAGTCAGTATATATGCATGTTTAAACAAACACTGCAGATATATATGCAGTACTTTTCTGAGTCAGAATTGTCGCAACCAATTAGAATAATATTGAGATTCATCACATACATCGTCAGCCGTTGCTAATTTACTCCAGGACTAAAATAATTGAGCAGTCGCGCCATTTGCCACGGCTAACGCTAGCTACGGCCCGCTACTTCGTTTTCATAATGGTAAAACTGCATGTTTTTTTGAGGGGACGTTTGGACGCTTTCCGTCTTTACATATTTGGAGTGGCATGGAATATTTGGCCGACGTTTGTTTTCCAGAGGGAGAATGATGGAGAAGTAAATGCAAATTGTAAAGAGTCTTTTGCATTTGATGTCATTCTGCTCGACCCACGAGCCGACCGCCGTTTCAAAAGGTTGTGAGGACTAGTCGCCTCACATCCCGTGAGCTAAAGTGCGTTTATGTAAATTCCCACAAATTCAGAAGTCATAAAAAGAAGAAAAAAGGGTGATTTTGCGGTAAAATTAATATTTATTGATTAAATATTGAATTTAATTAAAAGACATAAATTTGGCAGATCAGAATTACATCTTGGATATTATTAATGTTGCAGTGTCTTCCCATTGAATTCATCTTTTTAGAAATTTAGCTGCAGCGTCGTCCTGATATTTACATAACTGACAATGGCACTTCTTGGTTTCATCCTTAATAAAACAGGATCGACCTGCGCTCACGCTACATGTTTCCATTTTTCCCCTTCCCTTACAGTTCATGTGTTCAGGCAGATGTATGGAGAGTTATATCTGCACGGACAGAGGGAGAAAACCGTCGTGGAGCTCCTGAAGGTAAAGATGCCAGGTCTGATCAGGCTGAATACTGCAGCTACATTCAGATTTTGTTTTGCTC
Source organism: Pseudoliparis swirei (assembly GCF_029220125.1). Lineage (NCBI taxonomy): Eukaryota > Metazoa > Chordata > Actinopteri > Perciformes > Liparidae > Pseudoliparis > Pseudoliparis swirei. The sequence goes on from NC_079403.1 coordinate 17,249,292, forward strand.
ATTGGTGTGAAGCAGGTACGGTGCTGGAAACTCCCCCAGACCTGACCTCCCTGATGGCACATTTCATATTTTACATGAAAGTAAAAAAATGAATACAAAAATACTCTCAAAGCTCCGTTGTGGATGAACCACATATTTCCTAACACAAATACGTCCATCGTTGCACCTCACGCAGACATTATGAGCTCTTCTGGTTTCGACCCGACAACAGACACAAGTAACAGAAAGGAATTTTTTTTTAAATGTCAGCAGAACTTAGTTAAAAAATCTTGTCACAATTGAGAGAGGTGCCGGACGCGTTAGCCGGAAGCCGGACGGGTGAACCGGCTGTAATTGAAAATGAGTGAGACAAAAAATCCCACAAACTCTGCTGCTCTCGTGCATGTCTTGATGAGGAAGAACAAAAATAATGGAAACTACAAACATGCTTTAAAAAAAAAAAAAAGTGGGAAAAAAACATCATTGCGCACTCACACACACATATTCACATGGGGAAAATTAGTAAACAGAGGCTTATCGTTTTACCAAAAAGATTTCCTGAAAGGCCTTGAAGCGGCATCCCTTTTCTCAAGACAGAGATTAATTGCCTCTTTTCCACCCTGACAGTAATCCTTGAAACTGCCTTTGCTTTGGTGCAACAGCTTCTGGTCCGACACGCACACGCCCACAAACACACACACACCAAAGTCAAACAGGCCGTTCCCCTACCACACACACTTTACTACATCAATAATATCAAGCCTATTAGCACTTTAAAGCCTCCCAGGCGTTTGAAGTATTACAGTTACAGCTGTGTGAGTGGCGGGGATGCACGAGGAATCAACAATGCTGTTTGGCTCGCGCCGCTCGGCTATCGGAGCCCAGTTTGTTAATCTCACGATGTGGTGGGAATCGGCGGCTCGGGCACACCGTGCTCCGTCTCCGCCCTCTAAATACCTCATGGGGTAAAGCGGGAAGGCCACACGTGTTGTTTCCTTGTGATATTTGCAGGTCTTACGAATCAAAACCAGCAAGCCATTGGTTTTAATTAAACCCCCCCCCTCTCTGTCTTTTCTTCGTGAGCACACGCGTGTACAGAACGGCAGCATATGGTGCACCCCGCTTCGCAAATCCTCGAGAATCCAGACTGCCGTGAGATTTATGAATGGCAACAGATGATGTTTTGATGATTAGGAGTTTGCCGATGGTTTGGCGGCACTGGAAAGGTTGCGCCTCTCTACTTCAGCATATGCGGAAGTAGATAGGTCATCCAGATCTTCTGCCAGCGCCGGCTATTTCATCGGCCGAACAGATGGCCGCGGGGATTTTATTATTACAAATATCCTCTCGCTGAATCTATTTCAAGTCATTAAAGTTATCACGTTGACACGGTAGCAGCCGCAAAGGGTGGCGTCTACCGCTTCGCTCTCGCGGAGTGGTCAAATGACATCACTGTGCAGGCGACCAAATCAGCATCAAGCTTGTGGTTTGCACAGGAAGCAAAATGTGTCTGAAGATTAATAAGGATTAAGGTTACCGGATGTTCAGAGATGAATCAACGGCACACTGGGAACCACGGAAAGCTCTTTCAAACGGAATCCTCGCTCGGCAATTAACTTTGCATGCGACGAGGACTTGGCAGATTTCGGTTTGTGGCTGAAGTCGTGGCTCTCAGCGCGAGTCTGCGCGAAAATCATGACTGATTATTTTCCTCCATATTCTTCAAGTCACCGCTGCATTGCCACTGATTACGAGGCCCCATTGACCCGCGGTGCGCGCCTTTCTGTCCTCCGATGACGGCGTTCGCACGAATAGGGTGTAATCAATCCTTGATCCAATCAGAGGACGGGGTCTTGATGACTGACGGAGAGGTCTCTGCGGGGCTCTTGTGAGGCCAGAGGCAAAGGGCTCCCAGGGGACCGGCGCGAGGTGACAAAGTGATGCTGAGCAGCGGTGACCCCGGATGAAATGAATTTACTGCTGAATATCTGTCCCCTGCTATAAGTGTATATGTGTGTGTGTGGCGGGGGGGGGGGGCATTTTGAATGTCACATTGAGGTTTTAATGCCAACAGTTATCAGAGACACTTTTTTTAAAGGTGCTAAATGCACACACTTAATACGCAACCTCATGGCAAATCACACAGGGGCTAGTAAAACAAATGACACCACACGTGAGACTTCACAGAAGGAATATGTTTCACACCAATCCTGCAACTTTCTGCTGCAAAGTCTTTGCCACTTCCATTTGCACTTGAAGAAACGGCACTTGCCATTTTGAGTGCGACCCATGCCGGTTTCTAAATTTACCATCCTGCAAAGGGAAGGATACAGTAAGAGACCAATGAGGCTTCAAAAAGTCATCTATCCGCATTAAATGCAGTGCTGCAAATAGCGCCTTGTAATTAATGCGTTTTGAAGTGCATCTTGAGTCGCTTAAAAGTTTTGTTTGCAAAGCGTAATTCACAAATGTATTTACTTACTTTAGGACAACGTGTTCAAATGATGGAGACCTGGATGACTGAATGTAGGCACCTGCAGACCTTGAGTTCCCAACATCACCAAATTGCTTTCATTCTCTGAACATAGCTCGGTTGGCTGGTGGCGCTGGCACCCGCACAAAAGCCAGGAATGCTCAGCATGGAATTGTATTGTGACCTCTATCTTCTGGATGAAAAGGGGGATTAAAGCACATCCTTTTCATTCTTTCTTAATGACATAAACATTGAAATCAACGCCAGGTGCGTATCCTTGGATGCGATGTGTCTCTAAGTGCTTCGGACGGGGGCGGATAAAAGCGGCGTTTACATTTCAACCACACTTCTTTCTGATGGAGCCAAATTGCAGAGAAAAGGAAAAAGGTTTTATGGTTTGAAGACAAGTCCTCCAAGTGAACAGTAGATGGTGGTAGAAAACATTTTACATGTGTCTGGGACAGTGACAGCAGACTCTCAAACAGAACTTGCTATTGGGTATTTTGCTGAAGTTGAGAAATTGTGAAACCCTAATGTATCATTCTAATGAGGTTCTGACGAGTGTACAACTGCTACATCTATTCTATTTGAACACTGCCTCGTTTCTTTTCCTACATAACTTTATTCGACCCTGTGTTAAACATTGTTACAGGAATCATGAAAGCAGTCCCCGTTTCTCGGAATAACAATCAGGCATGGAGGCTGTGCGATGTTTGACAAAACGGAGAGACAAAGCGGCTAAATCCTCCAAAGTTAAGCTCATCGCCTCCTCTTCTCAGCTCCAGTCTTTCATCAGGCAGGGTTTATCGCTGCGTCAGAGACCGCCGCCGTTTTGAAGTTTCAAGACCCTCCAACTCCTCACTAAACCACCCATAGAGGTGAGCAGTCGAGACTGGATCCCCCACACAGTTTTTTGATTTTTGAAATTTCCCCACTGTGGGACGAATAAAGGAATATCATATCATGTCATAAGAAAAGAGGACGTAAGGCAATCACGGTCGCCAGAAGAAATGGTGAGAATTCAAGCACGGCTGTCGTGAAAGACATGCGTGAACACAGGGGGAAACGAGGCTGACGGGACGCGACGGGCGAACGTACGGGGATGGAGAGAGCAGATGTGGATCGTCAAAAAGAGGGGGGGGGCGGGGGTAATTAAAGCTGGCAGATCAATAACTGTGGTAACCAAAACCCCGTCACAGACAATACAGTACAAATACCAGACTCCCTAATGTACACTACACTGACAATCAGACATGTTGAATCTTTTTCTAGAGGCAAAATAAATATTTTTAAATGAAGCCAAAAATGTGTTCCAGTTCAAATGTGATCGGTCTGTTTGAACTGCTCTTACATGAACATAACAATTATGGAATTGATTTAACTGGCTTTGGTTAACTTTAACTGTGAACTTCACGGGTATTGAGGAATTGTTACATAAAATATGTTATTTTATACATTCAAACAATAGCGTTCCCCACATCTCTTGGTCGCGGAATAAAACAACCTTGGGATTCGCTTTAGGTTGAGAGCTTCTGAAACTGATTAGCTCAAACAAATACTGAATTAAAATGTGTGGGATGTTGGGAGGTTGTGAGAGAAGTGTAGCTCTGGAAATACACTCCATTTAACTCTTCAGTTTATACGGATGAAAACTTGAAAAATGTTGAATGTACAAATCGGAGTTGCTTAGTGGTTTACAGTTCACAAAGAACAACAGCATGAGCACTGCTGGGAGATCCATAGAGAATGTGCCTTTTTCTAAATGTTCCGTTTAATGCGGAACTATATGAACAGCAAAGACGGGACCAAAAGCATCTCTATGCATGTCTTTGAATTGACAGAGCGGAGGGACGGCACACTGACAGGGGAATTCTCTCCTTTGCCTCTTTAGTTGAAATTGATTTCTTCAAAGGCGACTGTTGTTTTTTAAATTAAAACACTGAACTGGCTAATTGTGAAATTGATTCAGGATGTGTTTTTCACTGTGGAAAGCAATATGCTGTTGCCCTTAGTGCTATCTATATTTATCAGAGAACGTAAAGCTGCTTGCTCTCGATGCCTGTCGTGTTTTGTCTAATTCCTGCCACACACACACTCATCCACGCGCAAGCACGCCGACAGTTTAGACCGTTTAATGCTGTAATCCTGCAACTGTTCCAATATGTTTTGGAAGTTCCTCAGTAAGCTATACGTATAACTGACAGTACGAGAGTCTTTAAGCTCATCCTCAAAGTCGCTTCAAAGTCCGTATCAACAACAGGATTAAACGTTGGACCAATCACAAACTTCAGGGACGTGATTTGCACTTGGTATGCCGCATCCCGTCGGGTGGACAATTGAGCTATGATTGTGCGTGATTTAGACATATTCATGATGAACTTATTGTACCGCCCCCCCCCCCCCCTCTCCCACTGAAAGATTTACGTTGTGACCGAGATGAAATTTCCCTTTGAAAACCACGTGATAGATCTTCCCTCTTCTCCACATCTGTCTTTTTTAAGGGCTAAAGTTACCTTCAGGGACTCTATATATTTCAGCGGGGCGTTTCACTACTGGATTATACCCTAAATTATTCATCCCTTATCCAATCTTGAAGAACTGTCCTCAGTTCAGTGTCATTTCATAATTTTGCCAAGATGAATGGCCCCTGTATGACGCTGCCTCACGTAACCTGGCACAGGTCCACATGCTGACCTCGGTCACTGCACAGCAGTTCCTCCTCAGACATTTAGCAATATTAAAAGTGTTATCCCAAATATACACGTAATACGAGGTTCACACAAGCAAGCCAACTCAGTCAGTAATTACTTCAAGTTACATCTACAACTCAGGCCACAGGATTATATTTCCTTTTAGCTGCTCCTGGGCAGAAATAATCTCACACATTTGACTAAACCCCATTGACTAAAGAGAAGAGTTAAATGGCTAGAAGTTATGTTGGTACAAACTGAAAAACAAACGAGAAGGTTTAATAGGTAAGGCCAATGGTCAGTTATTTCATGTTTTATCCCAGTGAACATAATACGGAATTTTAACGTGGAATATTGGGGTAAATCTGGGTGATATTGGGTCTGAACATGTAAGACCTATTTTCAACTGGTCACAAAAGACCAATATGTTTTAAAATGTTGATTGTTTGTTAAGTTTGTTGTTATAGGTTGAAAGAGAGATGATGGTGACCGAACGTTCTGCAAATTCATGTTACACTGGTTGGTGAAATGTGGTTGATATGAAGATGTGATATAAATACATTTAATGTTTCATATAAAACGTCATAAATATGGATCTATATACACTGTGCTGCCCACACGATGCTCCCAGGACATTGTAATGAGAGCAGTGTGCATGTCTGAACATGCCTGTACAATACGAGCACATACACAGCTGCTTTGGCTCATACTGTTTCTATGTACTTGCACCAAACTTGCAAAGTGAAGTGAACAAGCTAACGGAATAAACGTGAGGCTTCCCGCTAACTACATACTTTCTTAGTACTCTACTCCTATAACGCAAAGCAAAATTAGCACCAATAGTATTTCATGCTGCTCACAGTGAAAGCGCGCCGGCTAGCTGGTAGCATTAGTATGCTGGCTCGTAACGTTAGCATGTCCGCCTATAGCATACAGCAGCATGAATCAAAAGTAAACAGAAAACGTGTGTGTACGTTTTGTTGGCGACTTTATGGGCTGTTTGTGTAGTCCACATTAAGGCCATTTCACATGTAAAATAAAGGATAGAAAGCGAGTGGGACTGTGGAGAGTTTAAATGGGGCGAAGTAAGTATAACGCTCAAGCGAATGTTTCATCATGCTTGTTTTATTTTCCGATTTCTACCTGAAACCGGCGGACTGGCAAGTCAAATAAGTTAAGAGATTTGTTCAACAGTGTAGTTTTATTTGAAGAACATTGTTTGTCATATTTATATTAAAAACACACATTAATTGTTGCCTGTGTCACATGTTCTTCTCTATCCTGTAAATGGAAACTGTTGATGTGTTACTATGTATACGTATTTATTTGCTTCATATTTTACTGTGAGCATTTTGAAGGTTCAAGAGAAGTTGAATGCAATTATATTTAAAAGTAGTTCACACTTAAAGGTTTTGATTAAACTTTCACGTTTAGACTATATTTCACCCTGATTTGCAATATTTCCTTTCAACTGAGAAATGTGGATCTGGTTTCTTCGTAAACCTCTAAAATTACGATACCGGTAGTACTTTCAACACAATGTAGAGGATGATAAATTGTATCATTGCAAAATCCTGTTGAAATATGGTCTCAACGTGAGAGCGTTCACTCAACGTCTCCAAATAGTCAGTAACAAATCAGTTTCTAACAATTTTGTACCACCTCTTCAACGGTGGCCTTTTAAACAGATTTTCCACGCTTGGATGATTGACTTCACACATCAAGGATGTGAGGTACTTTCCGAAAAAGTGACTACGGATAAAATTAGAACCGAAAAGAGTGGGTTTTCTGCAGCAGCCTAAAATGATTGAGTGGTTGAATTTGTACACAAAGAAAAACAAGTCAATATTTTTTGTATTAAAACTTTTTCCGAATAGCTTATTTTACTGTTTGGCTCACGTCGGCTTAAAGGTAGAGTCCTACATATAGGCTGCCATACACAGACACAGATTAGTAAAACACTAACCAGCAAGCTACTGTCTCACTCATTCAGCCTGTATTCGTCTCCTTTGCTTTGCATGTTGTGTAAGGGATTCATTTTCGCCGTCTTAATTTCAGTCTCATGTTTTCACTGGTGCAAATCTCTTGTCACTGACCTGTTCCCGTGAGGGCTTGGGAGAGCGCAGTGAGACGCCGCAGGGTTTTGGTTCCGAGGGACGGACGTGACAGCGCCGCTGTGCAAGCGCTCACGCTGTGAAACCTGCTGGGAAACAAGTCCCTCGTTTGTTAGTCGCACACGTCCCAATTAATCAAGACCCTCGCGGCACGCGGCAAAAGAACGGTTGCAGTTTACAATGGAGTCAAGCGTGGTTATTTCCAGCAAACACTTTTTAAGACTTCAATCAACTGTCCCCTCAGTTGCTTTCCCGTGGATAAACACACACACACACACACACACACACACTCAGATGATTTAGTCCTTCCAACGAGGCATCATAAATCACACGTCTGAGCCAATAAACAGCTCTGCTTGGCCATCTCTGAACCTTCCAAAGGCACCGTTAGCCTGCCTGTCATGTTAGCGCTACGGAGTAATTAACAAGATGCTTCTGCAGGGAGAAAAAAAAAGTGTGTCTGTGTGTGTGTTTTGTTTGTTAGTGTATTGCCATGGTTATGATCATGTCTGGTGAGTGAGTCAGAAGGGGTGCGTGGTCCAAAAAAAAGAAGAAAAAAAAGATACCTGCAGGATTCCAAATGTTTTTTTGTTATTGGTTTTACTTCCCGACATGTGGTATAAGACCACTGCATCTTGTGCGTAGAATCAGCTCCAATGTGTTTAACCTTCAGTTGATTTGCAGAATTTGAGGCACCGGGATGTAACCCCCCCCCCCCCCCACAAAAAAAGAAGAAAAAAGCAAGCTGCATAGCACGTGGCAAACAACTGAATACACATTGAGATGGCATCCCGAACAAAGAGCCAGCGAGCTGCAAATGTCGCCAAATTCATTCTCACCTAAATCCGACCGAGACTAAAACGGAGTCCGGGATTACAGCGAGCGCTCACTTAGCTTTAATCAAAGTGCAAAGTTTCGCAGGCTAGTGTTGTCCTTGTTCAGATATTTCGGCGGGCATGGAGTCAGGGGGGTAAAGCGGTGCCGTGTCACTCATCAGACTGGTGAGTGTTCACTTCCGTGCTTTTGCTTCAGCGACAGAAACATCTCCTCCAGATGTATTTTAGCTCACACACCGCTACAACCGCTGGCTAATTTTGGCACCTTTCTCCAAATATTCACCCTCTTCATTTGTTTCCCCCCCGTGCACCTTTTTGAAGGCAAGAATACTCTCATCTGATCTTCTCACCCACCCTGAACTTTTTCAGAGCTCATGCTTTGTGTGGATCGCTGTTGGTTGTTTAAAGTGTTTTTGACGTTTTCCTTGTTATCCATTGAGAGCGCAGCGCCAGCGTGTGATCTCCATATAGAAAGAGTGCCGGTGTAGGCTTGTTCTCTGCAAAATGATAAAAGGCGCCCGTATTTATGCATACGTCTTTTTCTTTTCCCTGCGTGTTTTCACCTATCATGCTCTATTCCTGAGCACCACATCATTACACTGTGCTTTAATCCCTGGTTTCCCTCTTTATACCCACAGCTCCCCACCCTGGGGGATGTGACGAGTGCTGCACCACCTCTTTGTACACACAACACCGCTGACACTGAGGACAGAAGGCGGGTGGCTGTCTTGGTTTTTCGGGGAGCGGAGGAAAGACAAAGGAAAGCCCTAAAGCTGTCTCGCAGGTACAACATTAAATAAATATAGATTGTGGCAGGAGTGCATGTAGGCATAAGGTACAGGAATAACACTTGTGGAATTTAGGTGAAAATGAATGGCTGGAAATGCTCTGTTACGCATCACTTCTTGGATTTGTTTCAGTTTAAAACCGGAAAGATATCTAAGAAATAACAAGCTTCTTTTCTTTCAATTTCACATCCCCCTAGACACCTTTTTAAGCAACATATGTGTGGCAGCTGTCTCCAATTTGGCCTCGGCTGCTGACTGATTGCCAATCACCAGCAGCCGAGGCCAAATTGGAGACAGCTGCCACAATATGCAAGTAATTTACCAAATAATCTGTTCATAGGGTTTTTATGTATAAAAAACAATGCAAAAATAAATATGACATGTGCTTATGTGAGCTAGTTACAACCACCTTTAAACCACTTATCATTACAGCCATCCACTAATCTTAATATTTTTTGTCCTGGACGTTAGCCGCTCTCTATAGTGTTCTTTGAGGAAACTCCGGTAACAGCAGTCAATATTCTTTGAGATCACATTCATCCCAACACATCAGTGAGCCTCCTTTTAAAACGGTCTGATCTGAAATGTATTCCCATCAATACAGAACTATAGCTTTGCCCTACAACACAAGAACAATGCTGTTTCCATGCGTTGCTGATGGATCACTGAGAATGCTGTACATTTGGGTCGGACAAGCAGCTTTAGCCTCAGTCTATTAAAAACCCAGACAATGTAGAAAAAAACAATGGATCGCATTTCACAGGAATTAGCTCCCTGGATTATACTATTCATTTTATCTTCTGTTGTTCCATTTGGAAAAAACATGTTAATAGTAAAGTCGGAAAACCAAAAGAAACCGCTGTTTCAATTACTTCTCCTACATCGTCCCCCAGAATAAAAATTGAGTCCCAGGTCTGCATACTTTTTATGAACTGGTGAACATCAAAAACAGTAAAAATACGACGACTACTTCTACTCTGTGTAGAGTTCCTCTCACTCAGTCAACGCTCTAACTTTCTTATTGTTGCTTTCTTTGCCAGAAGCTCTCAGACTTCCCGGCTCAGCGGTGTGAACTTCCTCTCGGCCTCGCCCTCATTAGCGGGGTAACCCAGGTTGACCGTGACAATGTTACAGGCCTGAGATTAGACCCACCTCTTCAAAGGGAACTCCGGTGGATTACGGGGCTGAAAGTGATCAGGCTGCACCGGACAAGAGGATCACTTTTAATGAGTCTCCTCTCTGTTCCCACTAACCAGGCGGCTCCACCTGGAGACTGTCGGCCGGGATAGAGACCGATGTTCAGCCTGGGAGAAAGATGATGTTCACACCTGCTACAACTTTCTTTCAGAACCGAGTGCAGCCGGAGCTCTCAATGGATCGCTGATTATTGTACAATAGCCACAGCCTCACCGTACACCTGCACATTATCTACAGCACTTTGCAGGTGCATCAAATCTCTCAATGCTTTAAATGTAAGTATACACTAATTCATCATGGAACATATATGTTTGAAGGAGAAAATGTCCAATTCTATATTTTCATTCTTTTTCAACACCATGCACCGTGACGAAAAAAGAGGAGCATGGCCATTCAAATTACATTCAATAAGAAATCACTTTACGATTAAAGAATGAATCATTCAATTGCAATGGTCATTAAATGTGCTATCTTTGAGGATGAGCAGCCTAGCTAGCTACTACATAGCTTAGGGCTGTGAGATTTAGATTTGTTTAACTCGTCCACGCTCCCTCACATGGTTTTGCATCATGATTTACTATTTTTCTCAAGTTGACATTAGCTAATAATACAAAACTAACCAGATTTGCTGTAAACTAAGCTGACTAGCTTTTAGAGCGTGTGGCGCCACCAGTTGGGAGAAGATTCCAAGGGCCTTCTGCAACAACTTTATAGCACGTATGGATTTATTCAGATGGCCCACAATCGAAATTGGAGAGGGCACCCAACAATTGCTGAATTCAGTCCTGTTTTGGGTGAGGAACACTTGGTTTGGTAGCAAACATCCAATCTGCACAGATGCTCTCAAGAAACACACCGTCTCACTTTAGTCGCATGGGTCAATATAAACCCCCGTATCGGACCTCAAAGGGATCCTTCAGGTTTTGCATTTCCCCTGTGAGTGTCGCTAAACAGCTCCTCGTACTAATTGTTTTCTGTTGTCAATTTTATGAGATAAACGATGCTGGCCTGGTTTATTCCTATTTCCGCTCTCCCACTAAGAATCTTACAGACAGAACATGTGGAGTCAGCATGCTCCAAATCTTTGAGCCTTTTAGCCTCTTCTGTAATGCTGACACAGGGAAATGGAACAAGTGGGCAGATGGCACCACCCAACAATATTAAAAGACTGAAGAGCAAAAACGTAATTCTCTTAAGCCTGAAACTTTAGTGACTGTTCACTGTGCCGGTTCTCGGAGGAAGTGGGAAGCTGTTTTGCTTGAATTTAGGATTAACTCTGTGTCGCATTGGATTGGTTTTTGGTATTTACTTAACTTAAATTATAGGGTACAAAGTTCTTAATGTAAAAGTTGAAACACCATTCGGAGAAGATTGTGTAAATAATTACTACTTAACTGGAGATTAGAAGTAATGTTTGATATTAACATGCCTCTTGGATGGCTGATCTACCCACTAATTGCTCTTTCCTTTCATTTTAGTCGAGAATTAAATCATGTAAATGTGGGCCAAGAGTGGATAATGGTGACCTAACCTACACTGTGCATACTTCAAATACGAAACAGCAGTTAGAATTCCTTTCAAAGCCACATAACCATGGCTTGTGTTCTCTTTAAAACATGCCAGGGCAAAAAAAGGAGATCAAAGTAACCAACGAAAAGTTTTTCGAGTGCATTCTTAAAGGTGTGGGGTGACTCTGTAATGAACGCTGAGGTGCGACAAAACAGCGCCATCATCCACATAATATAAAAATGAGTCCAGGCGGGATGAGGCCGGTTCTGCCCTCTTGTTTCATGTTGGCTAATATACAGCAATTTGCCACCTCACTCCTCTCTCTCGGTTCCAAGGAGTCTTTGATGCCGTGTCAAATGTCTCCCTCTTCCAAATTGGTTGCATCCACACACTGTTACGAACCTGCCGAATGGAGGTGGCAGTGATGGAGGAGTATGCTGATGTGTGTTTTCATCAGCCCTCAAACAACGCAAGTCCAACTCACTTTTCAATTTGAATGGGATGAAGAGGGAAAGTTTGGTCTGGCTACACTTTGGGAAGACGCCTCATACATTACAGCAACTCTCAACTTTTTTTCTTTCGGTGCGAGACATTTAATCCTTTCACGTGGCTAGCTTCTCTTTCCTGCCATTGATTTTGATCCTTATAAGCTGTACTGTAGATAATGATCATGATCTAATCAGTTGCATTATCAGTATGCCCTTCCCTATCAGAGCTGCCAACAGTCAGATGTTGCTCTGCTTACACAACTTAATGGCAGACAAACAACCTTGCCTCGAAGTGCCACACCCTTGTGAATAAATGTCCTTTCACGTGTGGTTTATTTTTATTTGCTCTCTTTTAAACAATTCTTCTTTGTGCACATTTAATTTGGATGGACGTTATATATCTGCTGGATTCCAGACACTGGTGGTGGTCTTGGTGGTGGTAAAGAAGGGAGTTGCTACAACCCGATGATGAATGATGAGCAGGACTGAATGCAGACTGGAGGAGCCTGGGGGTGGAGGAGGGTCACATCTGTCTGAGCTGAAATGACAACTGACAGCAGCAGAGAGGAGAACTTATTTTAAAGTTTTACAACAATGATGTGATTGGCTAAGAGAGACTGTGCAGAATCTCATTGGTTGATTTAACATACAAACCCCCAATCAGCTGATGGACTAATCGCTGGGAGAATTAGAGACTGTTGTGAATGAATGAGTGTAAAGAGTGTCTTCCTTACTGAACCTCTGCTTGAGCTTATTATAATTGTGTTGCCCTCAGAATGAAAGCTAATATTTTTTGTGATCCCCTTGACTTTTTCATCGAGCGTCATTATCAGGTCAAAACTTTTACCAATTACCAGAGAATCCAGCGTGGCTGCAGATACGTCTCGTTTCGCCCACACTGTCCATCCAACGCTGTTTCAGGAAAGATCCCTGAGTCGCCAATAACTCCCTCATCCATGTCACTCTGAGGTATGCATTATTTCTGCAGCTGTTACTAAGAATAAATTATTTAAGGGATTTGCCATCAGCAAAGAGGCAAGCAATTTACTTGTCAAAATACATTACTATGTGCCGCTTTGAAATATGACTGGGGGAGCTTCGGCCTGGCGCATCCTTGATCCTTTGCATTTGGCCTCGTCGCCCAGCTTGCTTTTCTTTTGAGGGATGAATCAAATTACTGCTCCTTTCATTTTGCTAAAACAATGCTGTTTTCTTTTTTCTTTGATGGTTGCTTACACTAGTAAACCTGTTGTTAACGATGACCCAGAGCTGCTGCGATTCATAGTGAAGATTTCTGCCGTAATCCAGGAAACTTTTTTCTCTCTCTTTTTGCATCCGTCAAGTCTTTAATGCTAATCTACCTCTTCTGGTTACATCAGCTTTTCCCTCCTCGAGACTGCTCTTATTTTCGCTGAAGCGGCTTTGATCCCCCCACAGATCCAGGTGATCTCCACCGCACCTCTTTGGTTCAGTGCCCAGGCTGGATTAGGAGGGATGGATGAGGGAATGAGTACGCTCTCTACCCAGAACACCGTGGGGAAGAGGCAACATCCAACTGTGCAGTTTGACAGCTCGCGGGACAGCACTCCGGCGCTGCCGACTAATCTTGTCTTTTACCTGGCTCGGTGTGAAGTCCCCCCACCCCCATTTACATCTTTAGTTTGTGCTTCCTCATCTGCAAGCCCACCCCTCCAGAGACCGCCACTTTAGAGGATTAAAGGCGCTCTGATTTGATTCATGAGATACATCTAACTCATTCTCTTCTGGTTAGAGAACAACATTACGCTCCCGAGAGAGAGGGAAACAAATAGATAACCTAATGGAGTTTTTTGTTCCTGTGTTGTTAAATAGCCGGCCTGCCTACCGCTGTCTCTACATGAGGGCTGTGGTTTAGTCCCTGCTGGTGGGGTTCTCTCTTTCCTCTCCACCCACCTCGGAAGAACAGGCTAGATGATCCGCTGCTGCGTAGCTCCCAGCGAATCAAACACCAAAGAACCTTTCAAAGTTAAACAAATCACCCTCGGGCGTCGTGTCCTTCCACATTTGTCTCCAACTCTGATAGCGCCGTAATGTTTGTAGACGGCTTAAGCAGCTGGTCGACACAGAAAGTGAGAAGCCGTGTTGGACAATGAGCTGGTCGTACTCGTCTGCAGGAGAATCTGAAGAGGCTTCGAGAGAGCGCGGACGTCATTTCTCGATAAGGAACAATAACTGGATGGGGGACATGTGCTCGTTCATATTCACGGACGCCGTCACAAACGTGGAGACTGAATCCAACATGAAGTGACATTTATTTGGGGTTTCGTTTTTAGATGTTTGCCTTCATTGCTATCGGTAAGCAGACATTCGTAGTCGCTGTGATCTGGGAGTGCAGCACATATGGTTCATCACAGCAGCGTACTTACAATAAAGTGAATGACTGCCTGGTATGAGAACTAAAACAGCTGTGTGCAAGGCAAATCTAGTGGTTCAACACATAGGTGATGATGATGATGATGACCCTTTAGCTTGAGACAAGAAATGTAACTGCCACCTCACTAATGGTTAAAACTATGAACCAGCTAATCTACCCCCTCAGTGAAACACATACGAGGAAATGAGAGAATATGGAGTGGCAGTATAAACACTTTTTTTTTTTAACTGACAAACTGAAATAAAAGGAGCGCACATAAATAAGGTAAATAGATGATTTTCTGAACTACCCTGAGGCCTCTATTGCATATCTTTGTCACGAATGGGTTTGATATCCACATTTGAGGGATTATTGCATTATTGTATATATGTATATATACAGTATATATATATAATGACATATAGCACTTTTCTTTATAAAAAAATGCAATACAAAGATAACAATAAAAAGTTATTGGTCCTGAGAGATAAAAGTAGGCTCATCGTCATATAAACCTGAGCTGGACAGCCATTGGTTCTCCGCATTCCCAGATCTCAGCAATCGAGCTTATATGACATGATATTCCTTTTTGTCCCACAGTGAGGAAATTTCAAAAATCACAGCAGCGGTGCACATCAGAGCATCAATGAAAATAAATATAAAACAAAATACTAAAAAACTAAATACTAAAACTAAATATACAGGGGGGAATAAATTAAAGTGCTGAGTAAAGTTCTGAGTTTGCCAGGATCTCCAGCGATCTACTGCAGTTTGTTGTGCAGCCTGACAGCAGCTGAAGGAAGGACTTGTGGTTCCTCTCCCTCAGACACCGGGGTGAATCAGCCGGTGGCTGAAGGAGCTGCAGAGCTGCCAGAGTGTCATGCATGGGGTGGGAGGTGTGGTTCATCAGGGCCGAGAGCTTTGCCATCCTCCACCCGTCCTCCACCACCTCCACAGTGTCCAGAGGACACCCAGCACGCTGCTGGCCTTCTTCATCATGGGCAGCACGGTGGCTCAGTGGTTAGCACTGTCGGCTCCAGGTCCTTTCTGTGTGGAGTTGCATGTTCTCCTGGTTTCCTCCGGGTACCGGTTTCCCCACCATCATAAAGACATGCAATGGATGTGAATGAATGTTGGTGGTGGTCGTCTGCCCCAGGGCAGCTGTTATTATTATTATCAGCTTGTTCAGCCTCTTCCTGTCAGCCGCTGCCATGCTGCTGCTCCAGAAGACCACTCCATAAAAGATGGCTGATGCCACCACAGAGTCAAAGAAGGTCTTCAGGAGGGCTCCCTGCACTCCAAAGGACCTCAGTCTCCTCAGCAGAAAGAGTCTGCTCTGTCCCTTTTTATAAAGTGCATGTGCGTGGTCAGCCCAGTCCAGTTTGTTGTTCAGGTGAATACCCAGGTACTTATAAGATGTTACAATCTCAATGTCCAGTCCCTGGATGCTCACTGGTACCGGAGGAGTGCGTTTACCACGGCGGAAGTCCACCACCAGCTCCTTGGTCTTACTGGAGTTGATGTGGAGGCGGTTCCGCTGGCACCATTCCAAAAAGTCCTGGTTCAGTTCTCTGTACTCCCTCTCATCGTCGGCAGAGATGAGGCCAAGAGAGAGAGAGAGAGAGAGAGAGTATTATTCCCACAGTATTATAGCACATACTGTGGGAATAAAAGCCAAATTGTGATAACCCATAATTATGCGTCGAGGCTGGTGTACTCCCTGTACACACATGACTGTGTGGCCAGGTTTCAGAGAGAGTAGTGTTCGGCTGAACGCATTGGAACTACACCCCATGAGAGATCCTGACTTGTTTATGGTAATTAAAGTTGCTCGGGAACTCCTCACCAGAAGCTTCTGAATCTCGAGAGCCTTCCTCCGAATATCTTGTGGCAAAGGCTGCCGATGAGATCTCCTCCGAACATCACGGCCATCTGCCTCCTCATTACGCATCTCCAAATGTGTCACTAGTGGGCTTTCACAGTTTGCCAGCATTAGGTAGGTGGTAAGTGAGTCAACTGCACCAAGACAACAAAGCGTGTTGGATGCAAATAACAAAACGCTCAGTGGAATTTTTCCATTCAATGGGAGGGAATTGTTTTGTAATTATATTTCAGAGCAACTTACAGAGAATAGTTTGAACTTAATGGGAGAAGCTCCGATACGCTCCAGAAGAAATGATGGAAATAATGCGATGTTCTGTCAATGTATTCTTCCCTTGTCCCTGCAATCAAAGATCTGTAATTACAGTCAGGCCGTCGACGATGTCCAGAGGCCAGAAATTACAGGATCAATACCACTTTCACTTTGGACTTGAATAACTGCAACAAAGCTCAGATTCCATGTGCCGTTATATGATATGTCACAGACTCACAGTTAATCAGAGAAAATGACCAGGTCCACGCATGATATAGATTAAATGGTCATTAAGGCTGAGTGAGGATGCTTGTGCCTCCACCGCGCCACAGTTAAAGGCTGCGAGTGCTCGAAGATCGCAGTTATTTCAGACAGAAATGGATTGTGAGGCAACGTGCCGAGTGGGTTATTAAATACTATTATCTGACAGTTTTTGTTTTTTTTCTGGCTCGGCGAGGCGCTGCGTATTACAAGTTAAGAGAGGGGAGAAATGCTGTCTTAATCATCGTCTGAATTACAGTTCAGAAAGAAGAAGCAAAAGCTTTACGATATGAGGATAATGCTTGTCATATTAAGAGTCCTGATGGGTCCGTTTATGAACTTGTTTGCGAAAAAGTGAGTTGAAGGCGTATTGTGCGGTGGAAGTGGAACAGCGCGCAGACCTCACAGTCATCATTAACTTTACGACCTACTCAAATATGTGAGGTCTATAAATGCTGATCGGGAATATTGGACATCTCTCATGCACAGTCCTCATATGCTCATGATCTACTGCTGGCCACTCTGGGAGCTCTTCCGCTTCAGAGATATCGCTCCCTGTGCAGAACGGCAAAAGGCTGCGATCGTATCTCCCCATGTGTGACCTGGTTTCCATCGTTGCATGTTTTTAACAAATGCTTCCTGCATCCAAACGGTGTTCGACTGTCAGACACTGCAGAGAGCGCTGCCAGGGTGCCGATCAGTGGTCAGCATTCCTCATTGTGCCCGCGGGGGACTTGGATATGCTCTGGAATGGACAGAATCTAAACATAGCTCTTTACTTTCTTCTTTCCTCATAGTTTCCTCTGAAGTGCATGTTGTGGTTGTGGGTACAAGGAACAGAGTTCAGAGGCAGATAAATTGTAGCTTGTTTCAGTTCATAAGCAGTTCGGAAATGTTGAGAGAAACTCTCCATTTATATCCAAGTGGATGCAAATGTGTTATTACACGGGACGTCCCGATCATGTTTTTGGCCTTAATCCTTTCGTACTGGGTAATCTGCCTATGCAGAGTCTGAACCAATACATGTTTTTTTCTTAAATAGTGATTAAATATGTATTGGACAGAAACGTTTCATCTTATAATAAGCACTAGCATGCTGAGTTATGCAGACAACAAGAGGAGTAAAGAAGGATTGTCTGTGATCAGTTACATGATTTTTGACTTCTTTAAATGTATGTATTTGCATTGCATGCTGGTCTGTATACAGCGTGTTCTGCTGAGCACTCCTCAAACATTCATTTTCAAACCTGTTCGATAAACATCGAATCGTAATACGAAGCTTTTCACTTGACTCCGGTGCCCGTTGCAACAAAAAAACAAAAGGAGCAGCTGACCAAAATGACGTTGGGGCGAACCAACTTTAATCAGCAGGTAGCAAACCAGGCACAGGAACTTGGCATTGGACAGACAAGTAGCCTGAACTGCACACGCTAGCCTGTTAGATTCACAGCTGTGACGTCATACTCGTCGTCTCAGCAGAAAAAGGCTGGTCCGCTCTGATTGGGCGCGGAGTGAGACATGGCTCCTGATTTCAGCCGGTGTGTAGTTTGCCAGGTCGTGTCATAACGACAAATGAGGGAAATCCACCCTCAGTTCGTAGCCTATGCTAGTAGCTAGTTACGCGATATGTAGAAGACATCCTGACCGCAGACTAACCGTGATCCAGTAAAAGTCACTTCATTCATTAGGCGCTATGTTTTTTGCAAAACATACACGATGCTGTGAGAGAGTAGTGAGTCGAGCTGTTTACCTTGGGAAGAGACCAAAGCAACACTCGTTTCTCTCCCCCTCCTCTGTAAGAATGATTGATCTCTCCATCGGTGATAAGAAGCTCTTCTCCATCATGCGCCTGCTGCCACCTCGGTCCCACTTTCCCTGAGCTATCATAGCAGGCCTGTCTGAGAGGCCCGTGATAACGACCGGCCTGGGACACACAGGTAAATCAATCTCAGCGAGGGAAGTGAGGGGAGGGCTCGCTGTGTGTGCGTGTGCGTGTGTGTGTGTAACAGCTGACATTAACGATTTATGTCTGCACAACCATTTACATGTGATAAGATATTTGCCAAGATGCTGAAACCCAAAGCTACGCAGTAGTATTTCGGTGTGATTGAATGTTAAACATATGGAGCTGTGTTCTCTGTCTGCTGTGGTGTGTTCCACTGGAGGAGATATGGAAACGGGTCACAAATGAAATATGTTTTGTCAGAGAAAAGAAAAAAAAGACTTGCTAATATCTCTAATATGTGACTCAGGGTCATGTTTTTGGTGAACAGGTATGACATTATTGCTTATTGTTATATGAGTAACACTTATTAGTACTGATTGTACTGTAAAGTCTAGACTCTGGACGGTCACATTGTTCACATGTATGGTCATAAGTGAGAGAATGACGATTCAGGGAAGAAAAGATGTGTTGGTGCAGAAACACCTCGAGCTTTTTTGATTTATTTTGGCCGGATGAAGCATTACTTGGTTCCTTAGTTCCTTAGATCTATTTAAGCTTCCACATTGCAGTTTATCTGGGGTGACATTTCCACTATTTTCTTCTAGTTTATCATCAATTGCTTAAAAATGCCTTGAATAAAAAATGTCATTCAGATCAAATGGAACATAAATGTTTGTTTATTTACGGGAGAAAAAGACGTTTCACACCCGCCGAGATTCACCTCTGTAGTGGTCAAATGAGGATGGCCTGTGACGATTCTCAAAGGGCAAAGAGAGGCCGGTATAGCGGGTGCATCCTAAACTTCACCAAAACACAGTGTGTGTATTTCCTTCAAGGTCTAATAGAGTGCACTTTACATAGCAGACATTTAACCATTCATTTCTAAAATGACTAAATTATAAGCAAAGCCTGTTTAATTAGTCACTTCCTCTTGAATAATGCTTCTTATCAAGTATCGAGCAGCGCAGCCTACAGTTGCTCTATTTACACAGCATATTGTATGCACTGTGTGTGTCTGTGTGTGTGTGGCCCAGGTGCTGTCAGAGTGATGATGGCCCCTGACAGGGACGGGTCACCATGAAGCCGGTTATTCGTGAGCAGTGATATGATCTGTGGGAGAAAGTAGGGGGGTGAGTAATTAGACCCTGTCCTCGTGCTTGATTGCAGCCTCGTTCCTCCATAAACCACGTCTACCCAGGGAGGCCGCATTACCGTTACCCCCCACTGCTGCCTGTCTCTGGTAGCGAAGTGCTCGGAACACTTGCTTTTTATTTTTTATACTTTTGACAGCTAAAATACTTTAATATAGACCAAGATATTACACGTGTGCACCTAATTCCTCCTCCTCGTCATCTACTTATAGGCATCTTTGTTATCTGATAACAGTAGGCGCTGATCTATGATATTTTATAGCAGCATGCAGAGGTTTTAGGAAGACAGTCGAAGCCTACCAAACTGTGTTATTTAGATTCCACTTTAAATATCGGCCTATCACTCATAAGCACTTGTCAACTGTGACTGCAAAGTCAATGCATTGAGTGTCTTGAACTTTTTCCCTTTCCTCTCGGCTGGCCAGCAGGGGGCGACTCCTCCGGTTGCAAAAAGAAATCCGATTGAATAGAAGTCAAGAGACCACTTGACTTTTTTCCTCAGTAAGTATTGTAAACATGGGTTTTTACTCTCGTCGCTAGTTTCAAGTCTTCTTGATGGCGATGACGCAACTTCAGGACACTTTGGGAACAAAATGGCTGCCATCGGAGAGCCTCAAACATTTCTATGGCTGTTCACTTGCTACGAGTGTAAATGTCTTTATTCAAATGAAACCGCTTGTTACAGTTCAAGGAGGCTGTTGCTTGGTGGGAGTGTTTGGCAAAACAGTGTATAAACTAATGCACGCACCAATGGATCCAAAATCCAATTTCTAACCTCCAAAAAGTCAATATGTTCGACTAGAAATGGCTCAGCAGACCAAAAGAGACGTCCAGTGATTGTGAGTAGTAGAGAGGCATCGCTGTGATCACACTAAATCCATCGAAGTTGAACACCATCACACACATACCTCCAAAAAGACCTTTCGGGAATACATTTTGACATTAAGATAATGTCCCGGTCGATCAATATGCATTTCACACATTGCGAAGCGGCTTGATTCAGGGAGAAAACAAACCACTTGCTGCCTGCTGGGTGGCAAAGTGTCAGTGTGATGAGTGTAATCTATTATTATTCATTACTACCAATCAAATATGCTCATCTATTCTCGTCTTGCCCACTTCGCTCTCCTACTGTTTCCCAGTTGTAGTTGTAAAATGAATCTTTGTCATCCTGCAAAGTCAATCTGATGTCACACACACACACTTGAAAACAAGATTGGAAAAAAAGGGAGGAAAAAAAAATCAATATTTGATTATAAAATGTATATTTCTTATCTATGTTGTTACAATCGCAACAGAATCGGGTTATCTTCAAAAGCTCGACCTTGACAAGGTTATATGGGATTTACTGACGCTGTGCTGTTGGAGAGGCACCAGTTTGAGTCCTCAGATATGACAACACATTCAAAAAGAAACAAAACGAGTCCTGTGGAAAGGCAGCGCACCCGTTCGTGTTCCAGCACAGGAAGTAACTGCAAAGTCTTCTCGACGTCGAGATATGTTTACAGCCATTCTAGCCCCATGGGCCGAGGGACACCGATGTGACAGACAGAAAACAAGACCGTCTCTCGGCTGTTGCTTCAACAGAGTCTCCAGAGGGCATCCGAGAACAGAATAGTTGTTGCTGACGTACAAAGCTGAAAAGACTGGAATGTGCCGGTTTGGGTAAATCGTACTGACAAAAATGCTCAGGCTAAAATAATCTGTCAGTCCTACATGTCACTCCATTTACAGGGACATTTGCAGATGTTCAAGTTGACACATTTAGAATTCAATTAATCCCGTGCCTCCAAAGATTAGATTTTTCCGCGGCTAACCCTCTGCCTCCTTATGCCACATTATTTTAGTTATATGTGCGAAGGTATTGCCGTTTAAGGTGTGACTATCAATGCAAACTGCAGAGCACCTCCCACAACAACAATGTAGCTCCTGCGATATCGGGCCGAGCCGCTGTCTCAGTATTCCTCCCAAAATTAAGAATGCAATTACAGTGGCACAAAAGAGGCGGCGACGGCTCGTTCTCCTCTCCGCCGCTTTGTGATAATTAAGCGACGGGAGGTCAAAGGCAGCGTATGTAGAAGTAATCATCGCGTCACATTTTATGAATTTTAAGCGACCAGATAAAAGGTGAGCTTTGGGGAGAGTTGACACTGAGGGGAGAAATCGTCTCTTCTCATATGGCAGAGGGAAAATCTAGCGGATGGATTTCAAACATGTTGCCATTTGCAGGGGGACGTCTGTTTGCAGAAGATACCGGGAAGGTCACCACCGGGTCGGAGCATCGGTATGAGGCTGGTATTCATGTTGAAAGAGCCTTGTGTTGCCATTTCCATCCATGAAGAGTGTTCTGGGTGGGGGGGGGGGGCTGATGAGCCGCTCTCCTCATTTGCAACTCAGTCTGCTCACAACGCTGATGTCTTTGTTCCGGAATTATGTCTCTTAACTGGTAACCGAGAAAATAATCATGGCAATTACCGTCTGTGTAATGTGTCCGGATTGACAAAGTCAACTAAAATTATTTGCTCGGTCGGAAAATGGGGAAATAACAAGTGAATATTTGGGCCTGTGGCAGAAAAGATGTAGTTTATTCATAAGTAAATTAATTTCACTGCATTACAGTCTCTCTCCACATGTCCCGACACTGAAGTGAGCATCATCACGCGAGGGAGGCTGGAAGTCCTTAAAAGTACCATGATGGCCTCCTGGTCTCCGACAAAATGGAGCTGACATTTCACAAACTAAACTGCCGTTCAAACGCGTAATGAACGGACCAAAAAAAATGAAAGCGCTACAGGGTTTGGCAGAGACCTTCAAACAAAACACAACAAATCATATTCAAAGTACGCATTAAAAGGGAAGGTTCAGGCAACAACAAACTACCGCTTAGTCACCCATGACCCCGCCTCTCCTGGGTGACTTCCTGGGTCTTTCCACCACCCGGACCTCCACATGCAGACTTCAAAGGGCTCACTCAAAACTTATTTTAATGCGTCATTGTCAAGACATAATTCACACTGCTGTTTCCTTGAATGGTACATAACTTCAAGGAGACAGGGATATATATATATATAGGGGACCAAAACAGTGTATTTAGAAGCATTCCTCTGCACTGTAAAAAAAGATCCTAATTTTACGGTAAATAACTCTAAATATTTACAGTATTTTTCTTTCTTTTTAAATTACATACAAAACTCTGTGAAATTACAGACATTATCTTTAAATTAACAACCCAACTGTTAATTTAAGTTTTATGCTCATAATACAAAATAACATTTTTTTCCCATTTTTGTAAAGAAAGATGACTGTATTATTAATACAGTCTTTTTACCGTTTTCTTAAATGACATACAAATTCATGTAAAACAACAATTATTACCTGTAATTAAATGTGGAGCTCCTTATATGAAGGTTTATGTCCATACTAACAATTTAACGATTTTCTTTGTAATTTTAAGGTAGATCATATTATATTTATATTAATGTGTACTTTTACATTCAAACTCTGTAAATCTGAATCTAAATGTAGCTAACTTTTGTCATTACATTAAACATATTGCATTTATTTGAAGAGTACAAAGTAGAAGAAATAATAGGTTTTGATACTTGTTCTTTATAGGAGCATTATAGGGCGACCGTGAGTATTTGTCCAGTGTCGGTGTCCCGGAGCGAGACATCTAACTTAACTGTAAGTCGCTTTTGGATAAAAGCGCCAGCTAAATGCATGTAACATGCTTGAAAGTTTCAACCTCAAGAGAGCAGTGCAGCAGAAACTTGCCATATAGGATTTAGTGTCAACTAGAAATAAGACCGTCACAATGGCAATGACCACCACGAGCGGAGTGCGAAGCATCCCAGATAGCAGTAGATCCTATCCGCCTCCTGTCGCACTCGGTTTGGTCATGCCACCGATCCGCGCACCAACAGACAGCGTTGTGACTGCGGTGGATGCGCCAAGTTGTTGCCCTTCGACTTTTCAAACTGGTATTTTCAAAACTGCAGCTCTTGCGCCAGAAGTACGAGTTAGTTAGGTGTTGAATTGTGTTGCTACTGTCGAATTATGGCTCGTTTTCTTAAGAGTTCCTCTTCTTTGGCTGCCGCTAACATTGCTTTGTGAAGTTTGAGGTATTGTTAGACTTCAACGTCAATAAGTTATTACCGTAACATCCCGGTTTTAAAAGAAAAAATCGTATTTAATCACACACAGTTGGTGATGGTGTATAAGCTGATGTTGCTACTGCACGTGTCCCTCTGCCAGGGCTGGTCCAGCTAACTACCAGGTGTGGTTCTCATGGAGTTATCTTCTGCAGCTAGCGCTGAATTGTCAGTGGTTAGGTTACTTAAGCTCCAACCCAAGGGTGCGCGATGGAAGCTGAGCGAGCTAACCGCCAGCCCGCGAGCTAATAACGAGCGCCAGCTCATGAGCTAATAGCGCCAGCTCATGAGCTAATAGCGAGCGCCAGCACAGACCTGTTTTAATTTAATTCTGCATGTATTGAGTTCTCAACACGTAACTTAGAATTTGCAATGTCATCCTCACAGTTGTACAGAAGTGACAACACTGTTGATCGCCATCTCTACAATTCAGGTAAGCACACATTCTTTGGAAGGAAATGTTTTCACAGCAACTTAAAGACACATTTGAGAGGGAACCGTATAACCTGTTTAACTTTATAATGACCAGATTTGTATTAATTCATTAAAATACTATCTTAATAGCGTAGTGTTTGTTAGGATCTGTGTGTTTCCTGTTTTATGTTGAAGTCCCTGTCTCGTTTCCTGTTTCCCTGCTCTTCCCTCCCTGTGCTTGTCTGTTTCTTTCCTGATTGTTTCCAGACACGCCCTGATTGTTTCCACCTGTGTCTCGTTCCCCTGTGTATTTAATCTGTGTCCTTCTGTTTGTCTGGTGTCAGATCGTCTTTTTTCGTTCCCGTGTGGTGTTGTCCGTGTTCCTGTACTGAGAATAAACTCAGTTTTTCGTGAAACTCCTGCTGCGTTTGGGTCCTCCACACCACGCATCCGTAACAGTGTTTTTATAAAAATGACTTGACATGCTATATAAGCACTACAAATTAATACAATTGAGAACAAATAGATATTGTATATTTCCTGAAAGAAAAGATGCATTTCAAACATTGTTTGTATTTTGGTTTGTTTTAGATAAAATGAACAGAAAGAATGGGCCTGTCTCCAGCTCCACCATTAGACGGAGGGTCCGTCAAGATGTTTTGACTACATCACTGTGATTGATGGGAAACTGAATACAACTTTGACTGTTAAGTAAAGTTTCTTCTCTTCAATGTGTATAACACGCCTATTATTGCCGTTTAATCTCTTTTTTTACGGTATACCTCGTGTTTTCAAACACAAATTTTCATACTCCTGGTTATAAAGAACTTTAATAGTTGCAAAATATTATTTTTTTCAAAGTTCTTGGAACAGAAGGTTATATTTCTGTGACAAGTGACACTGTTTGTTTCTTTCCTCTGTAATTCAGGATGTTCCACTTCATAGAATTGTTGATTAACAAAAGTAGCAGTAGTGCCACAAAGCTATACCAGCTTTGTGGCACTACTGCTACCGTTTTGGCCGAATTATCCGAGGGACGAAAGGGTGGACAAGGCTGTCAGAAGCGCCGAACAACCTGGACCAGACTGGCAGACACGTGACGTCAGAGTAATTGGATCATGCGGTATTATATTAATATTGTATTAATTGGCCGTTTTAAACGGATATAAAAAATCACTTTGTTATATATGTTGGGGGAAACAACATTTTAATCACATTGTTCTGTTTATAATTCTGTACTTTTTCATTATGTTTATGTGACTTAATTTTTAGATAATTACTTGGTGGAAATATATGTCTTGCGACACATCAGATCTCCAGTCAGAAGAGGAGGCAATTCCTAAAAAGAGGAAGGCAATGCCGGTGTGAGTAAATATGTATACATTTTATTCTTTAGAACACTTTTACCTTAATAAAATAAAGCGTCTGTCATTCATTTTTATAGTATGACCAATTAGTTTTTTTCTATCTCTTTCTAGCCATTTCTATGGAGACTGATGGAGACAGTGAAATGAAAATTCCCCCCACAAAACAGGGGTCCAACCACTAGCGGGACAGTTGTCCCTCCAATCATTGCCTCCTCCTAACTATTCCATGTACTCCATCACCAGCAGGACAGCGAACACGCCAGGGGGACACGCCCACCTGGCGAGGGGCATGGTGTGGTTCAGACGCCATTGCCTGCTGTGGTGAGCAACACCTCAAACGGCTATGGGATTCAAATTGAACCTTTAATCATTTAATTTTTTAAATGTTAACAATTGTTAATTCGATACAAGACATGCAATACACACTGTCACATTGAATCCAAGTGAATATGATTATTATGATTGCATTAATGAAATTGTATAAAACTTGATATTTCCATATTTTATGTAAAATCTCTTAATCGTTACATTTTTTAACTGTTTTTCGAATGGTTTTTTTATATAGCTGTTCCAGTTCAAATCCTAGGCATGCTGGAGACAATTACAGAGGTGAGAGACCCGGTTCCGTTTCCGTGTACCACAATGGAGGAAGTGGACCTTTTTGAGCAACGGCTCAAAGATCCCGTCAACATTCTAATGAGTGGTGAGTTTTTTTGTTTTAAGAATCTCACGCAAAGCTGATTAAAATCTATTGTATGTAATTAACACTAGACAATACCATGTTTGATGGAAATGTTTTTTCAAACATTCTGTAAAGTATCAAATATTAATCGTACTTTTTCGATCCATTTTCGATTTCCTCCCTGGCAACGATCGGACGACATGATGCCAAACGTGGAACATCCCCGAATGAATGGAAAAAAATTATTCAGTCAAATGACATCTAAGACTTTGCTCCTGCGTAAGTAACTCATATTTAATGAAAACAATTTGGATTCACCCAGAGGTCTTGAGTAGTGTTCAAACTTACGAATAACCATCTTTCCCAGATCTTTTTTTAACGGTGCTAAATAAAATGTTTGAATTGCAACTTTATTCTCTACTTGGGTAAATGTTACTTGACTATATCTTTACATAATAGTTATATGATATATTGGCTCTAAATATAGCATAGCACACCTTAAGTGCCAGACAGCTACTAGATTTTAGACTGCATTTCTGCTCTATGTTGCACTGAGGATTCATGAGATTTTGTATCTGCTTGTGTGATTACAGATGCCGTCAGAAAGAATCATGCCACACATGCATCCACTGATGAACAGATTCTAAAGCATGCCATTAGGTGGTTCAACCTGGCAGCAAACCGGGGTAGCTCCAGGAGGCGTGCTACTGTCGACATCCCCCACACTGAACAGAATTAAAAATATATATTTATATTTTAATATAATATATATTTATATATATATACACATACACCAGTTCTCAGTTGGAAGTTCCACCATTCACTTGAGGCCACTGCGACCTATTCTCTGGGAGAATTGTGGTATTTGGGTTAGGTGGTCGGTATTTATGGTTGTATTAGTTGTAGCTCTTGTGTTCTAATGTGAGCTATAGTTTTTACTCTATATGTATGTGTGTATATATTGTCTCGAACTAATTATAAATAAATATGATTCATACATGTACAAGAAATAATTTGATGTCCTTTTAATAAACTGTTTTTGATATTATTTCCGATTGCATTTCTTTTTTCCCCATTGATGCATATTAAATATATGTCGGTATGTAAAGTAATTGATCCGGGCCAAATGAGCTGCTTCATGGAAGGATCCAAATGGAATGAATATGGGTGCATACGCTGTACATCTAGCCACTGATCCGGAGCCTATGACGCATCCGAGGGAGTCAGTTTGCTATCTGTGATATTAATTGTGTTACATTGAACTGGAATAGGCCTTTACTGTTCAAAATATTGAAAATGACAATGCTATTAAAAACATTTGATTTGCACATTCCAAGTTGTGCAAGAAAAAAATAGAGGGTGAGTTTGGCCTGTATTATAGAGATTTATGCCCACATGGACACTTCCAGGCCGGTTAAATTAACTGGGTTTGCCCTAATGACGGAGGCCCGATTCTGCCATAGTTGCTTGCTACTTTGGGCGTCCTTTAGCTGGCAAAAGACAGTAACCTTTGCCCATGTGATTGAGGCCCAGTGCTGCTATAGTGCATGCCGTCTTGGGCATCCACACAACGGTGAAAGAGGGGGAGTTTAGCCCTAAGAAAGTAGGCCTTGTGTTGCTGCAGTGCATGCTGTCTTGGGCATGCGATTCAGCCAAAGACTGCATTTAGCCGGGGGAATTGAGGACAGCAGTTTCTTTATCCGAGAAACAGCGTTGTTGGCTGCCTTTAATTCAACCTTTTCAGCCTGGACGCAGAGCTCAAGTAGTCTTGAATGTGCCTCCAAAATGTATGGTATTTACGGGTTAAATCAGCCTTTTCATCGTTTTGACGCAAATTGGCAGAGATCCCGGTTATACTCAGCCAATTTAGCCTGGAGATGATGCTGTAGTGCATTATCAAACTGCACAATTACTGTTGAATCTACCTTGCTTCCATAGACAACTAACATACTTTAAAGACATTCACTGTCTACAGTGAGCAGTTGAACAATTAAAATGTACATTGTCCCATATAAAGGATGGCTAATGGCCGAACTACTTTGGCCAACACCTTGGATCTGCTGGATTTGAGCTATGCAGAAGAATAAAGACAAGAAGAGGGGGAAATGGCTTCGCAATGGATTGACTACTACATGCGGTTAAAAGTTTGAAAACATGTTGCAACCTGTATGGGATAATGGCCATGTTGGCAAATGAGTGTTGCTGTGGGCAAAGGCTGAACTCTAAACCAACCTGCCGCATAACACTGCAACACAGTTAGGGGAAAATGACATTGTCATGTTTGCACAGTTGGCATTTTGGTGGTTCTAAAGGAAAGGTCAGGGATTTGTTAAAATGCAAGAGGGTCATACTATGGGCCATCTGAATGTAAATAGAATGTCACCATGATATCAATCCAGCGATAAGCAATATATGCAGTGATTATTGTTGATTGTTCCATCTCAATTGCCGTCATCAGTCCTCATTTGGGTTATTGTGCAGGGAATGGCACTAAAACTTTTTAAAATATTTGGGTGCTTCATTTTCTTTAATTAAAGAACCACTAAACACTGGGCCTCTACTTGTGTGTTCTTGTGTTGAGGCTAACCCGATAAATAATAGTAATAATACAAATAATAATCTACCACTTCTGAGTAGACTCAATGTAGAGGAAACGCTTCATATGGATCAATGTGTTGGAGTTCTGTTGACTGTAGACTAGTAAGTATACTACAAAGGAATTGAATGACCAACCGTCGCCCCTCTCAGCCGGCCTTAAAAACATACTAAGTGTGGAAATATATATATATATAGCCTACCATGTGTCTATGTGTGTTTGTGTTAACCTATAGGTATTATTACAACTTTACCATATAGTATTTCATTTGTATTCATACACTGCAATGGAAAGAGTTAATTGAATATACCAGCCTATAAATACAACTAAATACAGACATTTCTTTAGTTTCTTTCAAAACAAGTCATCTTTTTCTGTATTTGTTATGTTACCACGCTAAAACCATTGCTATTGGCTGTCTCCCCACGTTGCTTTGAACATGATTGGATAATCTGCCTGTCACTCAGAGAACTGGCCAATGAGAACTGTCCGCGCCTCGGATTTGAAATTACGTCTGTTCGAGCGGGAAGCCGCAGCGGGGCAGGCGCTACTCGGCAGGTCTGCTAGTGTCTGCTGTTGACCTACCTGCATTATTACCTGAAGTATTTTACATATGCCTGCGATTTTAACTTGTGGGATGTCAACGGAGAAAGAAAGACTGGGACACAGAGGAAGGATCATACGGGATGTGGTGACCAGCAAAGTTACGTGAATTGATATCCTGCAAAATTATTGAAGATATCAGGTAAGAAAACATTTTCACTGTTACTTTCTGAAACAACCTAATGTAATTTTCTGTTTAGCATAGTTTAAACATATTTCATTTAGACATATGGAAACAAATTAATCATTTTATATGTTTAAAAGTAATGTTATTACATTAAAATCAGTTAATTAGTGTGTTTAATACAGTTCATAATGGATTAAATAATGCTATAGGTGGATAAACGGACTGTTACAAAGAGTTTGGTTAGCTAGTTAAGTAAACTAGCTTCAGGTAACGTTAGCTTGTTGGCATGATTCTGTCTCACAACCAGAAAACATACTTGAATGTGGTTTAGGTGGGTGACATGGATATAATTGACAGTATTCTTCACTTTTTCGAACCGTACTGCACACAGCACTGGACCCTGAGCAGTGCATGGCCTGCAAGATCATGAGAAGGCTGAAGAACCAGGAGTGACAAGATACCACTGGATGGTGGGGCACATAATTCCACTCAAGGACAGGTAAGCAAACAGACAAGACATAGAGAGAGATAGGATTTGTTCTTACAATGAACAATATAAAACAGCAAACATGTGCATTTAAACAGAAACAATACACACATACATACTGTAAAAATGTGTTGTGTTCATTTAAGAAGCCTGCTCAAAACAAATGCATGCATGAGTTACTCTAAGTCAGACTGGGAAATAAAGCCTCTAATTTTTGTAAATGTTTCTGAGTTGGAAAAGGCACCTTGCTGATGCTGGTGATATGATTCTTAAAATTGAGTTCACCTTCCATGGTCACTTATAGGTTTGTGATTTGTTTTTAGTGATCTGAAAATGTCTGTTTACCAACGGTCCCCATCCAACCTGACAGAGCGTGTGAGGATCTGCAGAAAAGAATGGCAGAACATCCCCAAATCCAGGTGTGTAAAGCTTGTCGCGTTTTATCAAGAGACGAGGCTTTAACCGTGCTAAAGGTGCATTAACTAAGTACCAAGTAAAGGGTCTGAATACGTATGTCAATGTGATAATCCAGTTTTCTTTTTATTACAGGGTATTGAGTGTAGATTGATGAGGTAAAATTAATTCAAATGATTCTATCATAAGGTTGCAACATAACAAAATGGGAAAAAGTGAAAAAGTCTGAATACTTTCTGCATGCACGAAATATGTGGTGGCAGTTTTTTTCTGATTCATTTTCACATTACCCTTGTCAACACTGATAATAGCTAATTACACGAAACTTTCTTATATTTTTCAGCTCAATAAGGATTGGAACAACATTGACGGGGGGGAAACACCCAAAGTCCATCACTCGTAAGTATCCACTGCAGCATATATAAAAGATATTAGTCCATTTGAACCACTATTGCAAAACCTTACATTGTGATTAATATTAGATATGATTTCTCAAGTACTTTAATGATCTGAGCAAAGCACTTTTATGAGACAGTTCTTCCACTGGCCATAAAAAACTGAGGAGCTTTTCCTTCGGCCTTCCTTTCTTTGAGTTGTACGGTGGCCCTGAGAGGTCAGGGCACTGCAACTTAATAAAACATGCTAATAGACAAAACACAAGCAAATTAAGAAAACAACTTCATCAAATTGACAGCACATGTGCAGCATTTAGAAAAAGCGCTGCAAATTCAGACGACACAACACGGTACAGAAAAGCGCTGCAAATTAAGAAAAAGTGTTTCAAGAGGACACTAAATCGTGATGAACACAGCTTGGACAGGCTTGCTGTTGCTATGGTTTGTGACTCATGAAGTTATTGAAATCGGGTATTGTATCATCTGTTTACGTTGTGGACCTACAATATGCTACTGCTCTACTCACCGGAAAGTGAGCTGCATGCACCTCGCAGGACCTTGCAGAGCGGAAAAGCTGAATTATATCAGTCATTCTGATTATTTCTGAGGAGATTTGACAGATTTTAAACTGTACTATCCGGTTTAACAGTGTGGACAGACAGCCTGTAGCCTGCATCATATTCATGTAGGCATTATTAGACAAAAAATATACAGACGATAGTCTACAGTAAGCCAAGCATTCCCATGAGACTTCTTTCCTTGAAAATCCCCAAACAGACCACTATTACCTTACCTGAAATAAACATACCTCGTACTACTATCACCACCATAAAGTTATTGCTTATATGGTTATTATGCAAGCTACAGTTAACGTAACTTTTTCAATTTTGAAGATGAGGTCATATGAGATTGAATTCTGCTTTTCGCTCTGCAAAGTCCTATGAGTTGCGTGCAGCGGTCACTTTACGTGCAGAGTAAAGCAGCAGCAAAAGTCAGTTCCCAACATAAACAGATGGTATACGGAGCCGACGTCACTTCAATAACTTCACGAGTCTCAAACTAGCAGCAACAAACATGTTCAAACCGTGCTCAGCACTATTGTCCTTTGGAAACACTTCTGTTTCTGTATTTGCGGCATGTTTTCTAAATGCTGGACATGTGTTGTCAAATTGCTAAAGTTTAATCTTAACTTGCCTGTGTTTTGTCTTTTTGCATGTGTTTTCTTAAGTGGCAGTGTGTTGATCTCTCAGGGCCACCGTAGAGTTAGCATACTTTTCAAAGACATGTCGTCATCATTATCATCATCTACCCTTTTTTTATTTCTAAAGGGCATTGAGGAAAAGACCCTCAGACATGTCACAATATAATTATCGGTGGTTGGTTTGATCTAGATGTATCAATTAGCTTCTTTTTTGTTTAGCTACAAGTGTGTTTACCTTGCTATGATACATCTGAAACGTGCCCATTGTTGTGAATCCACGTCTTTCTTCTTTTCGTGATTCACATGTTTCTGATGGAAGTTCTAAGACATGCACTGCGTGCAGCTTTAAATAGGTAATCATTTAATTACTATCATTGTCAAAGCTGACTGTTCAGATTGACAGAATGTCAATTGGTACAGACAATTTCAAAATAGTTAGTTTAAGTTTGTTTAAAGGAATGGGAAGAAATGAAAGCCAACTTTCTCAGGACTTTCCAGTGAATTTGTTTGTCCTTCTTCCCTTTTTCCCCCCAGATGCACCGAGGATCTGGCTGATTACTGGAAATTTGGAAGATTGTTCTTTATCTGCACTGTCACTTCTGGTAAATATTTATAAAGAAGAAATATACTTTATTAATCCCCAAGGGGAAATTAGTTCTCTGCATTTAACCCATCCTTAGTTATTAAGGAGCAGTGGGCTGCAGTGATGCGACCAGGAAGCAACTGGGGGTTCAGTGCCTTGCTCAAGGACACTTTGACTTGCAACTAATGGGGAGAGCGGGGATCGAACCGACAACCTTGGGGTTGCAGGACGGCCCCCTTACCCCACTGAGCTACAGCCGCCCACAATTATGGACCTTTTGTGGTATGTTTTGCTTTCACTTATCAACTGATAGTGAATAATTGGTTGATTTTGAAAATGTACATTAAATAAAATGTTTTAAAATCAATATTGGTGTGTACTTTATATGTAATTCAGTTTCTAACCCCTACTTTAATTGAAACATTGAATGTTTTGTAGATGTTTCAATGTATTTAGATTTTTCACAGTAATCTCAAAAGCTTATATTTCATAATAATTGAACACTTGTAATAGTACAGGAGAAATCTGTAAAATCACAGTATTTCACTGCAAAACCTTTATAAATATCATTTTATTGAAGGTGTTTGATTGTAATAATATAGGAAAATCTGTAAAATCACAGTATTTCACTGCAGAACCTTTAGAAATATCACTTTATTGAAGGTGTTTGATTGTAATAATATCGGAAAAATCTGTAAAATCACAGTATTTCACTGCAGAACCTTTAGAAATATCACTTTATTGAAGGTGTTTGATTGTAATAATATAGGAAAATCTGTAAAATCACAGTATTTCACTGCAGAACCTTTAGAAATATCACTTTATTGAAGGTGTTTGATTGTAATAATATAGGAAAATCTGTAAAATCACAGTATTTCACTGCAGAACCTTTAGAAATATCACTTTATTGAAGGCGTTTGACTGTAATAATATAGGAAAAATCTGTAAAATTACAGTATTTCACTGCAGAACCTTTAGAAATATCACTTTATTGAAGGCGTTTGACTGTAATAATATAGGAAAATCTGTAGAATTACAGTATTTCACTGCAGAACCTTTAGAAATATCACTTTATTGAAGGTGTTTGATTGTAATAATACATTCAAAATCTGTAAAATTACAGTATTTCACTGCAGAAGCTTTAGAAATATGACTTTATTGAAGGTATTTGACTGTAATAATATAGGCAAAATCTGTAAAATTACAGTATTTCACTGCAGAAGCTTTAGAAATATCACTTTATTGAAGGTATTTGACTGTAATAATAAAGGAAAAATCTGTAAAATAACAGTATTTCACTGCAGAACCTATAGAAATATCACTTTAATTAAGGTGTTTGATTGTAATATTACAGGAAAAATCTGTAAAAAAACAGTATTTCACTGCAAAATCTTTAATGAAAATTACTGTAAATTTATGGTTTTCGTCCTTTATTTGAAGTAAGGTATTTTACCTTAAATTTACGGTTTTTGTTTGGCAGCCGTAGCTGCCACTCATTTGACCTTCTTTTTACGGGTTTTTTTCTTACAGTGTGGGGTTTCTTGGAACACTTAATTACTTACTTCTATGTTCACATTGCGATGCTTCTCATAGACCTTTTAATGGAATCCAAGAAAGATAGAGAATATGATCTATGAAAAAATAAATGTCAACACATTGGCATCACCTGAGCACACCTGCCCAAAAGCAACATCTGCTTGATTGGGAACCAGTAAGAAGATAAGTAATGAAAAAAAGAGCCCGGTATCCCCAGAAGTTGTTCAAATTGAGAAAACAACTAATTAACCGACCGGTGTTGCCCCTGTGGTCATTGAATGTGATCCTGTGTTTAGTTGGAATATGCAGTATCCATGGTGTGTGTGTGTGTGTGTGTGCTGACGAGTTGATTTATCTCACTGCAAGAGAGGAGTTCAGCTTTCTCTGGACATTGTAGTCGGATGCTGCTGAAGCCGGGTCACAGTAACGTGGCGCATTTTAACCTGGAGGATAAATACTGCTTTCTCTTTCTATGCTATAAGCAACAACAACATGTAATGAGCACAAATGAGTGTTGTCATAATTAGATTTTTAAAAAAGGAAGACAAAATAAACTCGAAGCTAAAACTGCAGGAAAAAAATTGCTGTCGAGCACAATTTTGCCCATAATGCATCGGTGGAAGGAACTTCCGGCTGTCTGCTTGCAAATACAAATTTCCTTCATAACCTTTGCAAGTTTGCATTGGCACCAGCAAAATGTTAGTATGCGAACAAGTCTGAATAATGTGTTTCTCTGGTTAGATTTACATTCCCCGGCCTGGGAACAGCCGCTCGCCGGCTCCGGCCCATTTGTTCAGCACTTAATAAATGGCGTCGCGGGATCAGAGAGGTGACGTGATTGATCACCAGATACGGAGCTCCCGAGCAGCAATATTTATTTCAGGACGCAGGGAGAATTAGCAAAAAATATGTGTTTGGGAATTTGACATTCACAGACTGCATAACTAGGGCGATGAAAGCGCCTCTAATAAATGCAACGAGGCTCCGCCTGTGGTTTTTGGGTTGCAATTGTTTGAGGAGCGCGGGGGGGGAGCGACGCGCTCAGTCATCGGAATACGGTCAGACGAGCTTTATTGCCAATAACCTTTACTTTAGCGTCTGTGATCACATCCGCACTGTCCTGTGTTTCTTACATTCAGGCCGTAATAAAAACCTCTGACTCCGTTTAGTAGTAATATTGGAGATACATGAATTTCACCGTAGTCATTCACATGAAGGGCTCAGTAATCAGGGTAATTGCAGATAATAACCCTGGCCCACACTGTAGGGTCTCGGGTTTTCAGCCTGCCCCTCCCCTTCTCATCCCCCCATTCTCACTGATGTCGCCATTCCCCACTGTTCGGCATGATTAGGACCGCCTCAGCCTCTCAACACGCCACCCAGGGAGGGCGTGTTGAGAGGCCGGGCTGCATGTGCAATGAATTTTAACAGCATCCATTGGCAACTTATTCAGTTCATTGGTCGTTTTTTTCTTCTTTAAGAAACAACAATATTTTTGAATACATTTCAGGATTGATTTGAGGAAAAGGCTATTGACCTATTTTTTTTTTGCCGCCATCAACTCTAAATGACCGTTTCATCTGAACCACCCATCACGTTCCGAATGTGTTCTCTCAAACTGACGTTTACTCGGATGGTTATGGAAGTGATACTAACTAATTATGGAGAAGTGGATATTATTCACCATTCATCCATAAATTGTAATCTGTAATTCGTTGCTTACTAACGAGCATTTGCTCACTCCCAATCGCAGCATACCATTTAAAAACTAATAATACGTCCACTACAGGAGCGTCGTCCGCTGTGACGCTGGTTGGGAATAACTCTAGTTTTATAATATTCTCTTTCTGCTGCGTGTGTGGCCGATACATTTCATGGACATTCAGTATATGAGAGTATGTTCTCGTCTCAGCCTCTCTGACATGCCATTTAGGGCATCAACGTGGCGGATGATATTCGTCCTGCGTCTCAATGCTCAGATCCCCCCCTCCTAATTGAAGTTATTCTGCAGACAGGAATATTGATGGCGCGCCTCAGCTGGATTGGCAGCTGCATGAATTGTTATTAGCCAGGTGGTTGGACACCCCGGTGGGCTTGGGAGGAGGTTCAATGGGCGGCCTCTGATGGGCCGTTATGCTGCCGGGGCCCCTGGGGAGGTGATCGCGGCTCAGACAAGAGATAATTAACCATCTGAGGCTGGCAGCCCCACAGGCCAGCGGCCAGGTGAGGAGGTGAGAGGGATACAACCACAGGACAACACAGGAGAGAAAGCATCCCTCTGGTATACCAACAGGCAGTCGGTGGCAGCATAATGTGGGAGGAAACTAACGAGACCTGCGGGGGAACCGAGCTGTGGCGGCAGCAAATAAAGCGTGAGCCCTAAATATACACAGTAACAACAAATGGTGACGCCGGGATACAGCGGAGGAAGGTGAGATTTATCAAGGCGATGTTGCGAAACACAAGGTGAGGCAGCCGTCATTAACCGGAGCCCAGAGAGCAAGAGGATATGGATGAAGCCATGAGGATGCTTACTTTGTTTGCAGATGACGTTATTTTGGGGGAATGTGTGGAATGACGTCTATATGAGAGGTAGAGCGCGACAAGAGGCGGGGCTCAAGTGTGGAATTGCTACTTTTCCTCGAGTAAAGGATCTGAATGCTTCCTCCACCACTACAAATAGAGATAAATAAAACAGACTAAAAAAATGAATGATATATATATATACTACCGTTCAAAAGTTTGGGGTCACTTAGAAATGTCTTTATTTTTCAAAGAAAAGCACTGTTTTTTCAATAAATATAACATTAATCAAAAATACACACTATACATTGTTAATGTGGTAAATGACTATTCTCGTTGGAAACGTCTGGTTTCTAATGAAATATCTCCATAGGTGTATAGAGGCCCATTTCCATCAACTATCACTCCAGTGTTCTAATGGTACATTGTGTTTGCTAATCGCCTTAGAAGACTAATGTCTGATTAGAAAACCCTTGTGCAATTATGTTAGCACAGCTGAAAACAGTTATGCTGGTGATATAAGCTATACAACTGGCCTTCCTTTGAGCTTGAAGTTTGAAGAACACAATTAATACTTCAAATATTAATCATTATTTCTAACCTTGTCAATGTCTTGACTATATTTTCTATTCAATTTTCAATTCATTTGATAAATAAAGTGAGTTTTCATGGAAGACACGAAATTGTCTGGATGACCCCAAACTTTTGAACGGTAGTGTATATATATTAGTGCTGTGAAAAATAACGCGTTAATTCAATTACAGGTTTAACTAGTTTTTTTTTTTTACGCATTTAACGCATGCGCAGAATGAGCTCCGTCTGTTGTTGGTCGTCTCTAACCAGCAGCATGTCATTCTGTCTCTACGTGTCGCGTTAACACGACTCCGATCTCCGTCTCGCGCGCCGCAGAGCTCGGATGCCGGGACGAAAAAAAGTCACTTGCACACCCCCCCCCCCCCCCGCACACTGGTGAGCAATGCAGGGCTCTCAAGTGTCACGCATTGAGCGTGAGACTCACGCATTTCGGTTTTAACTCACGCACTCCCGCCACACATTGTATTTCTCACGCTGAAAAAAACTCGGCTCTTTAATATTTTAATGCAGGGGTGCTCAATATGTCGATCGCGGTCGCCGCAGAGCTTCGATGCCGGCGCGCGCATCGCTCTGTCTCGCGAGCCGAGAATTGTTGACAGGGGGGGGGTAGACGGAAATTACAGGGTGACGGGTGGAGATTTCCACCTGTTATAATAGGAGGGGAGACACTGGAGTAGATAAGCGTGTCTTCTTGTCTGATCAATACGCAACTGAGGTGCGCGAATGGACCGAGCGGCCAGCTGCTGATCACTCACTCAACGAACAGATGGTGACTTTTTTTTTTTGGGAGCACCGAAGACCCATTTTAACCCAGGAAAAACCCTGAATGTATATATGGGATTAATCATGATTAATCCACAGAAACCTGTGATTAACCTGATTAAAAATGTTAATCGTTTCACAGCCCTAATATATATATATATATATGTGTATGTATATGTTTGAATTCCCATTCAAAGATTTACAGAAAGCAATTTGGAGAGAAGTTGCCCAGGAAAAAAAAGAATTCCAAACAAGTCATCTTGCAGTCCAGAACACCATTTATATTATATATACACACATTTCTTTTAAAGAACTCCTGCATCACATTAAGGTGAAATGTCGCCTTCAGCGAGCGTTAACCTTCAGCATAGCAAACTAACCTCCTGTGAGTGTGTGTGAGTGTGTGTTTTCAGAAACAAACCTCAGCACCCATGCGATTGATAGAGTTCCTGGCTCCTGATTGGCCTGCCACAAACTGTGTACATATGAAAGTCATGTCTACAACATAACTTATTACTCAACAACTGTGTTTCAGCTGGATTTTCCCATTAATATTCCATCTAAGTACAAGCGGACAACTCCTCAGAATCCAGGTGACAGGTAATTATAAACCTGCAGGACTGACGAACCATGCACTCAACCCGCATGGCACTTTTGGAGGAACGGGGGGAGAATAAATTTATCTTGTGTTGTTTGAACAGTCGGGTCAAGGGTCAAGGCGGTGACTGGAGCCGACCTTAAAGTGCTACGCTCAGGTCCCGTAGTACCACCGCCGAGTCACTGAACACTCAGGATGGAGCGCTGAAGTCTCAGTTTGTCCTGTTTTGTTTTTTTTAACCAGAGATTGTCAAAACCTTGCTAATCCCAATTGTACATAACGTCGCATTAGTCAGGGAAGTGAGACGAATATCGTCACACTGACTCATCCCGAGAGTCTTCACGTTTTTTCCACTTCTGCCAATTTGAGCCCTTTCAAAACAAGTCTGGGAGCAGCTTTTTACAGAGCGTAATCCTTATAGCTTCTGATCACACACACACAGTCTAATAAACCCCACACACTTGCTGCCTGTGCCCCGGGGCTCGCGGTGGAAGGTAAGCTGAGCGGCGGCTCGGGTGAGGCAAAGTGATGGAGCAGACCATTGTTGTGGACGCAGGATTAAACACCGTG
Organism: Pseudoliparis swirei; assembly: GCF_029220125.1. Classification (NCBI taxonomy): domain Eukaryota; kingdom Metazoa; phylum Chordata; class Actinopteri; order Perciformes; family Liparidae; genus Pseudoliparis; species Pseudoliparis swirei. The sequence goes on from NC_079403.1 coordinate 17,288,852, forward strand.
TTCATTTTGTGCTCAACAAGGATATTGACTTTCTGTTGTCCCGCAGTCAGTTCATCCCCTCGCCACGCCGCAGAAAATGGAGACCCGGGTCTTTTAAGCGTAGCAGTGGCCGAGGCCTCTCTCTCTGCCGCCTCTCATAGAGCGTCCAGTCAAGTTACTTAATCCTCCCGTTGCTCCCATTCATATTCATTAGCCCACGTTATCGTGGTTATAATGCTCCTTGATGACAACAAGAATGCCATCATCAATCACGTTGTGTCTGGTGTTGTTGAATTGGAAGCATCTAATCAATAAATGGAAATGTCTATTAATCTGAATCTCATCCATCGAGGGAGACCAAACACAAGCCTGTCGGGTATTTTGTGTTTTGGATCGGTCCAAGAGGGAAATGTGTTTTGGTTCTTGTCTTTTTTTTAAATTAAAACGCGGTAGTTCCCTCATAACGGTACAAGGTTTTACCAAAATAACGGCAAACATCTATTACAGTGTTTCACTCCTGTTGCTCTTTACACTGTTGGACCAACAGCAATAGGCCAGCCAGCTTTAAAAGTAATATATTTCCTTTGGAAAAGAGTTCTAAGTGCTGTTTGGAGGATCTAATTAAAGCCGATTTTAAGAGTGGTACATGTGGAACAGTAACTGATACAAATATGTCAACGTAAGTACAATATTTTCAGGAAATTTACAGTGTTAAGTTAAGTTTGATAGAGGAATTTGGTGTGAGTTAACCGTGTTTGCAAGAACACCCCGATATTCTCTGGTTAATATATATATATATATATATTATATATGAGATGCTTTTGGGCTTTGGACATTTGATTAGACATTACATGCATTTAGAACATTGGAAGCTTCGGCCACTGTGAACCTTTTACTAAAATAATCAATGGATTTGAACAGATAATGAAAAGAATATTTGGTCATCCCTGTGATAGATAATGGTTTAATCCCTTCAAGCAGTGTCCCACTATCCCGAGGGTCAAAGGTCAAGGTCATGAAAAGGTCAAAATCTTCTTGAATCGCATGGAATTTGGTGGGATGATTGGTTATTATCCGGGGACCATTTGATTAGATTTTGGGATCGATCGGGTCAAAGGTCAAGGTCATGAAAAGGTCAACATCTTCTTTTTACCATAGCGCGGTCAATTTTTATCCAATTGGCATGCAACTAATGCCAAAATGTTCATAATTCAATGCCCAACCTTGTGATATGCGAAGGTATGCGCTATACCGAGTGCCCGTTCTAGTTCATTATATGTGGATCCTTTTGTTATGGTGTGTCTCTCAAACTAAGCAAATTATGAAAGAGCATGCAATGGATTACCTAAACACTTTTATTGAACAAAGATTGAAATAGTTTACCAACAGTAAAACAATGGGAATTCTAATAAAGGCAGCTGGAAGACACATACTGCCAATTCATCTTGGGTAATGTTCAAATAAAGCATGCGGCAAATCAAACCGCCCATTATAGCACAAGGTGTGCCAGGGGAAAAGGAGCCCACACTCCCCCAGGATGGGGCGGGCCTTAGAGGCTGGGAGCAGTGGCCAGCTGCTTCACGCTCCAACCAACCAGGATGCAGGGATCGACAGACCCAGCACAGCAACACAACACACACGCGTATCCTGGCTGAGGCCCTGTGGCCGTCACCATTTGGATACTTTTGAGAACTAATTCACCACTTCATGAGGACAAGAAACTCCAACATATTATTCTGGCGATAGGTTTAGAAAATGCGGGCTGAAACTTTGCGGCCATGGGAACAGCTGATTTTACAGCAAGCTGAAGTATATAGCCCAGCGCTATCGGCAGTCCAGCTCCAGACTATCGTTATTATAGCAGTCTTGGAGAACCCATTGGTAGGCTACCGCTCAAATTAAAAGAGGTGTAGGCAAAAAAACAGGGTACGAATTTTCTATTTCCCAAACATAAATGAGTACTTTTAAATACAGTAAGAACAACGCAATTGTCACGACGGGATTTAGGGCGGACCCAAACGCACGACTCAGGAGACAGATAATGCTGATAAAGATCCTTTACTTAAAGTATTGTCAGGAACGGAACAGACCGAATAAACAAACACAGTGGAACGCTCGAGGGCTTGGTTTGAGAACACAAGACAATCTGGCAGAGGACAAGTGGAAGTGAGGGAGCTAAATAGTGAGGGACTAATGAGGGGATGGGCTGCAGGTGAGAAGGGCGTGAGGACCAGGTGAAGGGAATGAGGGACTAACGAGGGAGTGATCAGAGACAGGTGAGGGGAGTTGGACTGACGAGATGGGAAGCAGGATCTGGAATGACAGGATAGTTAGTGACAGGATGAAAACAACTAATACAAAAAGGAAGGTGTGGAGCTAAACTGTTGCAGCAATATCTGATATCATACCTTCCAGTGCTCTGGGGGTGGAAGGCAGGTGTGTCCACGAAGGCACCGGTTGGTTATCATTAATTGTGATTCATATTGAGAAAAAAACGACCACAAACAACGCTTCCACAATAGGGCTGCAACCAAAGATAATGTTCATCATCAATTAATTTGCCGACTATTTTCCCAATTAACTTTTTGTTCCATTAAATGTCAGAATAGATGAATCGACTAATTGTTTCCGTTCTGGAACGCACGGCTTAATAAATGGCCGCTCATGTATCCGACTGGCCCCCTGCTGGGGTAACTCTTGAGCAACCAGAGCGCCCGCCGCAGAGAGCAGCAGCATTTTTAGGCCGGAGTGAGCAAACAGCTGCTCCTCGGCCCTCTCCAGGCCCGGCCGGTGGGACTTGATTAATCATAGCCTGACAGCCCCTCCACCAAGATACCATATTTAATTATGAAAGCAATAAATAACCTTTTTCTAGGACTGTATAGATCATCTGCTGCTCAGGATCCACAACTGGTGAATTATCTTCCTGCGGGGAGCGTCCCATCTTCGGGAGTGGGGCGATAGATCACCGACACGGGGGCTTCTGAGGCTGAAATATTCATTTACATCCGTAGTAAAATGTTCTCATTATTAACGCTCTGCATCTTCATGTGGAATTATGATCATTCCGACTTCAAGGCCTCTTTTTTTATTTTTTTATGAGTATACAAGAACTGGGTGCTTGATGGTGTTTTGAGAAACTTTTGAAAAGCAATAAACATATTTGTTTGTATGTAATAAGATTATGTCAGTCGGAGGAGATGCATTTACTTGCTGTTGCAATACGAGACAAATTGCCGTCTGATTTATATTACGAATTTTCTTTTCAGTTTACCATCTGTGGCTTTGTGAATTATGATGCAGTGCGTGGACCGTATTCCATCACACACACACTTCTACTCTATTACTGTTGAGTAAATTCAGATCTTAGCACCATGAGAGAAAATAAGTCACTTAACTTTTCTCAACACACTGTTTTAAAAGCTTTTATTTGTTCCCTGTTCCACCCTTCAAGCCCTTTTACCCCTCTTCCGGCCTCTTTCTGTGTTCAAGGATGACACCGGCTGTTTGCGGCGCACACACACAGATCCTTCGTGGCAGTCTGAAGGTTACGGACGGCAGCAGAGTGAATTGACTCTGGATATTCAGAGCGTCAACACATATCAGCGAGGATCAAAAGTGACGGGAGGACAAGGAGGGGAAGTAGGAAGGGATCAAAAAATCAAATCAAATCAAATTCACAGACAGGCTGCCGTATGTCAGTTTGTCACCTCGCTCAGAATAAAAGGCCCCGTATGAACCGGGCGCATTATGCGAAGAGAGAGCCGCTAAGCGGCTTGCCACTGTCGATTTCCTGCGGCGGTCGATGAACTGAGCGAGGCCTAAGCGGGCCGCCGCGTCTGTTCCGTTAAACAGCGAGTGCCGCTTGGCGTGCCGCACTTTTCGCCGACGCTCTGGCGGTTTCTCGTGATTGCTGTTCTCCGTATTGATTCGCTGTATTCCTGTGCTCGCCATGCAGAAAATGCAGAGGAGAAGGATGCTGTCCTTTCTTGGGGAGACATAATGGTCCCGCACATTAAAACCAACAATGGCGCCGAGGGGGGCCGCAGCGGACGTCGAATGTCCCGTCACAGACATTTATAGACGCACACCGAGCTCTGGAAGATATTGACATGATGCCCCCCCCCCGCCCGCCTTCTATCTGCTTCATTTAAACGCTCCAACTTGAGAGGAACCAAACGTTTGACATTATGTAAATGCTGCTTCATTACACAATCGTTACACTTGGGTTGGGGCTAAACAGGAGTCTACAAGTATAATGAGAAATGGTTGTCATGTGCCAAGGCTTTCATGTTCGTCTTTTCTTTGTGTTGTTTTTAATCACCCGCCGGGGAGGCATTTCTGAGCCTCCCATTGTATGCCAAGCATGCACGGCAGAGTCAACATATGACAGACATACGGGCGAGGACTCATTTCAAATGTCACGCTCGTGCGTTCTCATGCTCCATGGTCACACTCATCTTCTATTGGCTGACTGGCTTTCATTTTGATTTTTTCTATTTTGAAGTTAATTAAGAAGAATCACTCCTCCAATCTCATCTGAGGTGGCTGTTTATTTAAATCTTTTCTATGATTTGATATAGACTTTAAATTTTTTTGGCCAATTCTGATTTCCAAATGTGTTGAAGGACGACCTGCTCCTTTTCCAATTGTCTGTAAATGACAGCAGGTCTCCGCCATATCCGAACAGACCCTGAAAATCATTTGATCCGCCACAAAAATTCTCCATGTTGGTCTTCCCCCTTTGACCACGTCATGATGACAGCGTTCTAATCTACTTTCGCTCAAGAACTCCTGTCTACCGAGGACAGCTTGAACGCATCATAATCAACCGTCTTTGTTACGTTAGCTGTAACGCAAAGATATGAGCTCCGTCATGAGCTCCTTTCACAAGCTCCGGTGACTGAGAAAGAATTACAACTTAATACCAGTCCGACTATGTTCGTTGTTCCAGATGTTCTTTAGGATGTTCCTTCCCGTCTTAGCTCGTCACAAAGTCGATTTCAACGAACACAGACTGCACACAGCTTTGTGGAAAATAAAATATTACAAGAGAGAACTATTAACTCCAGAACTGGGAGACCTTATTAATGTGTGGTTTGCACGCCATGTGATCTATTTCTGTGTATTGAATAAATCTCCTCTGGCCTGGTTTAGTCACACGGAGGTAGTTTATTAAGAGGAGGCTGTGGAAACAGAATCTGCTTAGCAGAGGGCCCGTCCCCTCCTACATCACGCCGATGGAACTGTGCCGTGAGTGGACCGGAAATATTTCTCCTTCCATCAAGTGTTCCGTCTCCTAATTGCCAATCTGTGATCTTTCCTCCGTCTCTTCTCCCTCCCACCAGACCGCGTGCCTCCTCCTCATTATTCACCCTCAATTATGTGAGGAGTCTGTCCTGCGCTGCTTAATTACTTCATCCAGGAAGACGATAAGTTAATTTTGTGATTAACCCTCCGACACCTGGGCAGACAAAAAAATATCACGAGATGATCATCATTTAGTTTGTGTCCCTCCTCCTCCTCTTTGCAAAGGGTGAGTGGATGTCAAACAGTCCACGCTGCCCGAAATTCAAAAGGAGACTTCTTTTCCTTTTTTAAGCAGACACATGTTGTGGCCTCATTTGTATTCATTAGTCCTTTAAAAGCCACATAAGTAGATGGACTGAGCAGTAAATAGCAATCCATTAAATCAGAAGCAGAAAGTGAATGCTCCGCAGGGCCTTGGCGGCATTGTCATGTTAAGAGGATGACAGGAAACAAGTTGCAGGTACGGTTTAATTAGTGCAGCTCGCTGCTGGTTCCCTTCAGCTCTCCCGCTCTCTCTCCACTGTACCATCTCTTCTGATTACTGGCATTACAGCAAATTGGCATGTTGATAATCAGCCTCGGATTCCGACTGAATTTCTCACTACGCTGCTTGAGATGTCACTTGGGCTTTGAGTTTGCATTAATAGGGTTTAATCCGCAAGTGTTTGCGAGTGTCGTACACAACGGCCTCGTACACATCACACATGTCAGGTACAATCTTGGATGAATTCCCAGGAGCCCACTTGTTTAACAATTACCCTTCATACTTCATTATTTCATATCGGTGGAGAATGATTACATTCAGCCTGGAGAGCAACGGGCCTGACAGTCTCAGCAATTGGAACAGTGTGAATAAAAGATGCGATCGAAACCCGCTGCCACAAGTCATCAAAAATAGGCCAAGACAACTGGAAGCATCCCTGAATATACAGCAGAAAGAACATTCTACCTTTGAAGTGCCCAGTATTCAAAAAGTACGTTCAAATTGCTTAAATGAATTCAACTCAATTTGGATCTGAATATTATGTCAAAATGTATTTTTGCCCAAATGGTTCAAATTCAGACTCAGAATCAGTCACAGCTCCGGCTTTTTAAAGCTTCAACGGATGAAAACATAGAAATAAAAGAGCAGCGTGGATCTTGTATGACATCTATTGCTTCTGTCCATCCTGGAGAGGGATCCTCCTTTGTTGCTCTCCTGAAGGTTTCTTCCCTTTTTTCCCGTGAAGGGTTGTTTGGGAGTTTTTCCTGATCCGATGTGAGGTCCTCGGACAGCGATGTCTGTGTGTACAGATTGTAAAGCCCTCTGAGGCAAATTTGTAATTTGTGAGAATGGACTATACAAAATAAACTGTATTGAAAAAGTTAGATAGTTAGCTCTAGCAGTGTGACAAGGAAATAAGAACATCAATGGCACTGTAGCACGCTTATTTTAATTTTATCGTATTGTGTATTATAGACAAATTAAATCCTGATGTATCAACCACATTCTGAGCCGTTTGCCAACAACGGACTGCGACCTGGCTCTTCTTGGTTTGTATCTTTTTCTTGGGATATCCCACTTATTTTCATCCGTTTCTGATTATTATTAATTCATGCATTCCTTCTGATTTCGATGCAAGAAATCATGGAGTTTGATGCGTCAAATCATGAGCGAGCAAGTCTTGCCTGCTGTGTTTAAGGAGGTGCTCCGAGCTGACCTTTTTACATCCAGACAGGTGAGGTTGAACAGCAGCAACGTGTGAATGTTTAGGTTTATTGCTGCGATTTCCTGATTCATTCAGTCAAAACCTTTATGAACAAAATAGAAATAAAAAAGATGATCCGTCGTATACATGTTTCTCCACGCAGGCTTAAAATAACCAGTAACCCAGATATTAATGCCAAAAACAAATTTGCAAAACTGCACCCATTAACTTTTTGCTCTTGATTAAACTGTGAAGTGTCCCGCCGCGCTCCGCAGAAATGACTTGTAATCAACTTCCAATCATTAATGGCCCTGTTATCTGCACCTGGCTCCTGATTAAAACAAAAATCGCATTTCCCCCCTCAATCACTTGAAAGTTATCCCACTGAGTGGCACTTCGAGCCTCATCAGCGATACAACTGGCTGATTCTGGGACCCGAGAGGCACAGAAAAAAAACCTCCTCCCCAAAGAAAGCCTGATCGGTTCTCATGGGGCTCAACGTTGAAATTCTTTTTGTGGCCCTGTTCTCTGAATGATAATCACAGCTCAGCTCAATTGGACTTATTGTTGGCGAGCCTGTTTTGTCTGCTGATTGATTTATGTCACGCGAGAGCACGACACTCAAAAAGACCTATCATCATTCATTTGTGTTAGTTCCTGTTTATGGGCCACTCGCTATTGGTGATGACTGGATCGAAAGATCTTTAATTAGTGGCTTTTGTGTGGAAGACAAATGGAAAACCAAAATGCGAGCGCGGTGCAGCGACATCAAAATGAGAAAGTGCTTGATGAGTACACATTTTAATTATGCCGGTACATATAAAATGAAAGGTAACTATTCCAAACAAATTAGTCTAAAGGTCACTTTTGTTATATGATGTTTCCCCCCTCCTGTCCGGTGTGTTACAGTCCGTCGTGTGCAATCCCAGCTGTAAATGTTAAACATACTATACATTTAGTCGATTCTCATTTCCTTCATACATGACTGGGATTGATTGTGATTTTGTAATACACATTATAAATATTAATTTTGTAGCAATGGCATTTCAAAAGTCAAGGCTGTCTCGGTAGTGAGGATAAACTATTCTTGAGCCACGTTGAGAGCACGTGTGAAACATCTGTAAGGACTCTTTCAGTTTGATTGGACTGGGATGTTGTTCATTTTCTACATGTGTGATAATAAACTTCTGTTCAGACAAAACAAGACTAATGACATTATTTGGCTTTTTAGTTTTTAACTTTTCTAAGGTTTTATTGATAAACTGTTGGGCAAAATAATCGTGAATACAAATTAACTTCAGCCGTACATCTGACAAGTTTGTTAATCATCTTGATAAGCACTCAATAAATATGTCCAAAAAAAAGTTATGATTCTGTAAATCAATTCGAATATGTTTTAGTTTCTTTCCTTTAAAAATTAACTGAATATCTTTGAGTTGTGGACAACACATCTAACTTGAGGATGTCATGTTAAAATCGAGAAAATACATATCTTAGACATTTCTGTACTGATATTTCCTATGATTTACTCCCCAACTTTCACATCAATACACTGGCAATAACATAATGTCTGCCAATATATTAGCCTGGCCTTTATTGTCTAGATTTAATGCAAATATGGGAGTTGATATTGCAATATGGCCTCTAAGCTCTGATCGCTCCACTCCTTGCAAGGATGCACCAACCAAGAAACTATAGAGATTGTAAATAATTATATCCCAGTCAGAGAAGCCTGTATATCAAATAGTATACATTTGCAGCAGCTGTCGTGTATTAATGAGTGGACCCAAATGCACGACTCAGGAGACAGATAATTCAAATAAAGATTCTTTACTGCAAGCGTCAGCAAGATCGGAACAGACAGAATAATCAAACTATGGAACGCTTGAGGGATCGGTCGGAAAAACACAAGACAATCTGGCAGAGGACAAGTGGAAGTGAGGGAGCTAAATAGTGAGGAACTAATGAGGGGATGGGCTGCAGGTGAGAAGGGCGCGAGGACCAGGTGAAGGGAATGAGGGACTAACGAGGGAGAGATCAGGTGAAGGGAGTTGGATTGACGAGATGGGAAGCAGGATCTGGAATGACATGATAGTTAGTGACTGGATGAAAACAACTAATACAAAAAGGAAGGTGTGGAGCTAAACTGTTACAGGCCCTGAACTTTAAATACTTTAAATACTGTCCCATTCCAACCACTGTGTGGGATTGTGTTGCTGAGTATAGGTTGTGTGTGGACTAGGCTTTGGAAGCATCCACTTGAAATAAGCTTTTCTCTAATTCTGCTAGCCAAGTTTGTAAAACCATAATGGCAGGAATGAACGGAATCAAATGAGTGGCTACAATCACTTACAGCCTGACGCCACTTGTTGAGTATGTGGAATATCTACAATTTCCACAATTTCCCTGCTCAGAGAGGCTGAAATAAGAAGGGGCAAGTCAAACCCACCTGATGCACCTGCAGATAATAATATGATTTGGCATCATAAACACATGACCGTTAAGTTGACATGATGAAGTAGGAATAAAGTTATTTATAGCAGCAGTGTATCTATATAACTGGTGTTCAAAGTAATAGTGACGCACACCCGTTGCTTTGAGTTGGAACATTCTCTAAACATTAGCTGAATATGAGATATGTGGAGAAAATGTGACTGACTGCATGTCATGTGTTTAAATCGTGGTCCATGCTTATACCAACTATGCCATGGCCCTGTTGATGCTCCGCCCACTCCTCCTCTCTACCTCCATCTGCCTGATGGATCATGGAGGTCTGGATCGTGGTCCATGCCGACTACCAACTATTCATACACTCTGTCATCCTCATTGAATGTGTTGTAACTCTGTAATCCTTCCTTCTGTACACATGACATCTATTGCTCCTGTCCATCCTGGAGAGGGATCTTCCTCTGTTGCTCTCCTGAAGGTTTCTTGAAATGTTTTCCCCGTGAAAGGTTGCTTGGGAGTTGTTCCTGATCCGATGTGAGGTTCTGGGACAGGGATGTCTTTGTGTACAGATTGTAAAGCCCTCTGAGGCAAATTTGTAATTTGTGAGAATGGACTATACAAAATAAACTGAATTGAATTAATAGAAGCTATAGGACTTCCTCGTGAGGCCAATATTACAGTCCTTTTTACAACCCCTAAAGCAATATACCAAAGATGCCAGTTGGTAAGTATTGGTCAGTAGGAAGCCCCCAATGCAACAACTTGGAGGAAAACGTCAAAGAAGCACTCCAGTCAAAACACCGACCCTTCATTGTTTGTGAATTTAGGTCCAGCCTTCTTTCAGCTCTGTCTCCGCCCACTCCTGAGTCGAGTTAGCTAGCCTTCTATCCGCTAAATACTATGTTGTGTTTATCAGCTAGTTGCTATTTTCATCCTGGTTTGGTTGTACAGAGGGAACACAGTTCAGTGGCGCTTATCTGTTTTCTGATGCAGGTGAGGCAGAAACCAGCGGCCCCTACTGGGTGGAGTTAGTGCCCAAGTAGGTACTAACGTTTCCTGTGTCAAAACATCTCCCCAAGTATGGAGGACAGAAAATGTCTTAATATAAATAAATAAATGCATGAATAAATACATAAATAAATGTATAAACAAATAAATACAGGAATAAATTAATAAATACGAAAATAAATGTATTTATTTATATATGTAGCTCATTTTTATACAAGGACACATACATACACACAAATACATATGTGTGGACACATAAATCCTAACATAAATAAATGAAGAAAGACAGAAATTTAGAAACATTTATTTAATCAAGTCCTGTTTAAGTATAACTTATATTTATTTAATCCTGTATTTATACATTTATTTAAGCATTTATTTATTTATTCCTGTATTGTATTATTTATTTATTCCTGTATTTATTCATGCACTTCTTTATTTATTAAGCCATTTTCTGTCCTCCATACCCGAGCCATGCGGTTTGAGCTTCGTAAAATGATTAACGTGACCTCCAGAAATGAAAAGCAATAAGTAAGAATTGTTCATTTATTAATGTATAGCACTTTTAGTTATTCGCATGTTTCCCCGATATGTTTTGGTCTGTTTAGATAAAGCACACTTTTTAGGTTGTTCTGATTATCTAATCTCGAAAGATCACTATACATTTGGTGCAATACAATTGCGCATTTGGTATAATATTATTATTATAATATCCTTAAGTTTCTTGCTACCTCGCTTCTAACCATTTTTTATCCCTATTTGATCCTTCCCATCTCATTTCATTCCACCCTCCACTCCAAGGGGAAGGATTATACCTCCCTTCCCTTTTGAACTCTAAAATTATGACAACATGTATACAATTATATTGTCTCCGACTGTACTAATAGCATGTTTTAAAATCTCTCCTCGTTGATGCTCATTGTATTCTCAAACGGCTTCATCACTGGTGAAAGCATCGCACATGTGCGGCCCCCATTGTGTCCAAGTGTACAGACTGCATCTGACTGTTTTTCATCCTGTCTATTATATAAACTGATTTGTCCGGAGACCTTGCCTCGCTGGGAGCCAAACGTGATGTGATGCTGGCTGACACATCATGACGGCCCTCCCTCTTGCTGACTCCAGGCGCTCTGGTGCAGTCTGCTGCTCCACCTCGCAGCCTGCAGTTACCCAAATATCACCTCACTGTTTTGTTTTTTCTGACAGCGGGAATAACAGCGTGAGATGCGAAACACAGAAACACAACAGTCTCCGGAAGTCGCATAGAAAGCGCTCCGCCTCGTCATGTGTGGGGAAGATAAAGCTGTGTTCGAGGTGTGAAGATAGGGGGAAAGTATTACACGGTCTCACACGTGTGCCCAAAGAGGAATGGTGTGAGCTCTTGCAGGAAGCATTGGATTCCTCTTGTCATGTGCTTTTGCTCATCCGAAATATCTCACAGCACGAGCGCTGTCGAGTGAAGCATCGTTCCACTTCGAGGTGGACGTTTTATTTGGCTGACAAAAAGTGGGACTAAAACAGAGCCGAGTGAGATTCAAGAGTGTGAGGAGTCAGAGAGCATGATATGTGTGCTCACCGAGAGAGAGAAAACAACAACGATAACATAGAATTTAAATTTCAAATGATTTCCTTCAATTTTGGATAATTAATGTATTGTAATTCAAAATATTTCTTCCCATCTTACACTGTACAAACAGAGACAAGCCTTGATGCCCTTGCCTGGCATCCAACGGGGTGCTTTACAGATAAGGTAAGAAGCAGTGTGACGTGACCCAAGAGTTCTGCTCCCGCGTCTCACACTGTGCTGCAGCCTGGATGGCGGCCTTTACCAAAGGAAGACACGTATATAAATAAATAAACCAGCGGGAGATGCGCTCTTGACGCTGTGTTACTGGGCTGACGGCTTAAGCTCAGGGAAAGGAAATGAGGGACAAATTTAGCAGCAGATCTTAGAATAACTAGGTGGGGATGAAGCTTATAAAAAGTGCAAATGGCTGCACTTCTGGACGGTGTGCTTAAGGCCTTGAGATGAAGTGCTGACTGTAAATGTTTGCAGTTTCTTGGGAGGGTTGAAAAAAAAGTTGAATGAACTAATTTATGCTTTTTAAACCGCAAAAAAACTTGAAGAGGGATTACTGGAATCTTCACAACCTTTGCTCGTGCAACGCTAAAGCAATTCTGTTTGCAGACAAGAGAGGAAATAAGCTTTTGTTCAACGCAGCGTAAAACTGGATAGGAGGGAATACCCAACTTTGTTGGTTAATATTGACTTAGTTCTGCTCTAGCATTTAGAGAACATGAAGAGGTGAAAAGGGTTTCCCTGAGCCGAGTGTTACATGAAGCTTCAGCCAGGAGACGGCTCGTTTAGATTAGCATAGACCTGGAAGCAGATTGAAACCATGAGCTGCACTTGGGATGTTGTGTAGATTTGATGAACGACATAAAACATGTCAATTAGTAAATGTCTGGCAGTTCTTTTTTTTCTTGCTTTCGACAGTCAGGCTGGCTTTTTTTCCACCTGCCTCAACTCACAGCTAAACTAACCGTCTACTGTCTGTAGCTTTATATTCAACGGACAGATACAGGAGGGTGGGATCAAAATTCTCATCTAAATCCTGTTTTCTTTCAAACTTCCTCGAGCTATTTGCTAGCTGTGATCATCAAAAGGAGTCTAATAATAAATAAATCACTGTGAAGTGTGTGCAATGCTGTTGTTTTAACTTGAACAAACCTATTAATGCACCGGAGTATTATCTCCACCTACACCCAACATCCTCCACCTGCCCCACGATAAAGAAAATAGAAAAAAGTGGGAGGTGTGATTGCACCATCAGCCTCTGTGACTGGGACATCTGCTCCATGGCAGATACTCCTCCCTGTAGACCTGCACTCTTCCAGAGATGGGCATCACCCTCTTTAAACTGCAGACTAGACTGTTCCCTCTTTCCCTCCTCCATCTCCTTGACTGGAGTCAATACGCTGCTGCTCCTGCAGCTATTACCGATATGCTCCGGCCAAGTGTAAAACCTCTATCTGCCACTTCTCGGCACACCAACTTTCCTCTGTGAAAACTTCCCATGATGCCAAACCACCTCTCCTCCACTTCCAGCACACATGTCATTTGAGTTGTATCGGTCCATTTGAGAACTTTTGAAAGGAAGTTTGATATGTTAGTAGAGTATAACTCGTGGTTAGCGTCAGTGTTGCACCGCCATGCTTTTACACCTGAGGAAATTTAAGAAACCACAACTTCAGCATTTCTCTCATTACCTTTATTACTATTTATTCTGCTAAACAATACTGCATCTTTATAATAGGGATGTTGTAAGATAGGGAAGACGAATAAGTCATATTTAATTAATTAAACTGAATGAACAATTTTCTTCAGGTTGTCTTTGAAATAGCAAAGTTATGTAGATTCATGAGCTTTCTAAGAAAGCAATATTATACTTCTTTACATCTTTCTTAAGATCTTTATAAGCATGCATAATAAAAGGGCCTATTCGAGAATTAATAAATTAATTCCTGTGTGAAGTCAATTGGATTTGGAAAAGGCAGTGGGGTTCTCTCTATCTCTATATATACAGGACTGTCTCAGAAAATTAGAATATTGTGATAAAGTTCTTTATTTTCTGTTATGCAATTAAAAAAATATTAAATATTAAAAGAATAAAAGGCTTGCAATATTTCAGTTGATTTGTAATGAATCCAGAATGCATGACATTTTTGTTTTTTTAATTGCATTACAGAAAATAAAGAACTTTATCACAATATTCTAATTTTCTGAGACAGTCCTGTATATATATATATATATATATATCTCTCACAGACAGACAGACAGACAGATAGACAAACGGAGAGGAAGAAAGGAACACGGGGTCTTATTCTGCTGGAAGAATGAGTAGAGCCGTCAGAAATGGATTAGCCTCGTGAAACAAATTTGGTTTGAGTTTTTAAAGAATGGAGCCATGTTTTACTCGGGGTCTATGGGTAAAACAAAAGCACAATGAGCTTTAATGAAAACAGCCTGTGTGATGTGATAAGTAAAGTATGCTTGTGCAGAACCTGTAAACGCATGTAAGTGTGAGGAACAACATCATAAAACCCAAGCATCAATAAAGTCCCACATTAGGAATACATCATTTCCTAAATCAGGACATATAAAAGCGTGGCTACCTCGCAGGAGATTTCCCAACAAGCTTGGGGCACCCATTCTTGGCTACAATAAAGCCACTCCCAGCTTCGTTATTGCGGTTACAAACAGGTACGCATGGAGTTGAGATGTCAATAATTAAACATGGAGCAATACCATCAAAAGCTAATCAAATAAAAATGGATTCTTCCAGAATCTCCTGGATCCAGTTAAAAGATGTATTGCTGCATTTTAGACAATCACTATTTTGGCTGAGAGAGGAATCTAATGCTTTTCACATATCCTGTGAGAATAAACTAGGGAATTTTGTCAGGTTCCCCATGAGAAGGGACCTATCTTAATTTTGAAATACTCCTTCGCTAGGAGAGCAGGGTTTTAAAAAAACACCGAAAATAAGGTTGGTGTCAAAAAGCCCACCAACTTGTTTAGCTGAAGTCTCCCCTTTTCTGGTTTGTCTTATCGGACCAAATACAAAATGATCCATTTTGCCCTCTACAAGAAATATCAGGGCATATGGCCTTGGGGGCCACAGCTATAGGCTCGTGAAGGCAGTGGAGGAATTGTGAATGATGAGGGAGGTGGATGTTTTTTATGAAGGTAAAGTTATATATCATCGTGATAACAATGATAGCTGAGTCAATCACGTCTGATTATGTAAAGAAGAAAGAGACAAAAAAAGTGGTGGTCCATGCACTGAGCCTTGGGGTACCCCTTGGTTGACAGGGCCAGGTTTGGACTCAGAGTTCCTGAGTTTAAGAAGCTGTTTCTTATCAGTGAGATAAGACCAGAACCAGATACCAGTGAGGTCAAGGTATTTAAGTCATGCTGGTCAAGAAGGTGCCATGACAGACAGTGTTGAAGGCGCCTGGATGTTGACTGGACCTGAAGCAGCTGCAGTTCGGAGGACATTTGTTACATTGATTAGTCGAGTTTCTGTACTGTGTCGAGGTCTAAAACCAGATTGCATGGTTCATACGGCTCATGGATGGACCAGGCAAGCTTTCTAGTAGCCAGAAGCAGATTTTCAAATGCTTGAGGGCGCAGACACTTTGAGCCGTTCATGCCTACTTTCCATAAAATCACATTTCTGCAGACTTCGCCTGCGGCGGGAATTGCCCACAACTACTAGTGTACTTGGGGACAGTAAATATACCAGGGGGAGCTGGGAGGGGTTAAAAAGAAAAGAAAAAAGGTAAACAAAGAGAAAGGCACATGGGTATTTAGCAGTGGCGGTTCGTCCATAGGGGGCGCTAGGGCGCCGCCCCTCTTAAAATTTGGAGATGAAAAAAAAAGAAGAAAAAAAAAATCCTGTCAAAAAACATTATATGCCAAATTATTTAAATAGTAAATATACCGTGTTGACGCGCTAAATGTGTGTGGGAGACCGTCAGCCTGTCAACAACCACTTAAGTTCATGTGAAAAAATATAATATATCGCCATTATCACGGAGAGAAGCCCCTCCCCTTTTTCGAGGCGCTGGTCTAATGTGTGTGTACGCGGCATCGACACAACATTTCAGTCGTTTTGGCAAAGACCGGCTTCACATTGGCGGATGAAACCGGGAATCTTGGGGCGCACAAATGTGCGCACGCGATTGGATTATTCGGCAGATCAGAGACCCGTATGTTCCCTCAGCCCATAGAGCAGTGTTGCCAGGTCCGCGGTTTTCCTGCGGAATCGGGCCACTTTTGAAGTGTTGCGCGGGTTGAATTTTGTGTCCTTGGTTCGGGTAGACCTATTTTGCATGCAAATTACATGAATATCTTTAAATAAAAATCCATATTTTAAATGAAATAATTTATTCATACCCAAATCCTACCAAACTGACTCCAGATCAGCACGTACACATTTTATTTATGATAATATACTGTATCTAATTACACAAGGCCATTTTAGGACCTAGGTGAAATAACTTGAGGGAAAACTGCTTTTAATGCTGTCAAACTAAACATATGTTGTTACTTTGTAGATATTACAATACATTTGGCAATGATAGCAATGCTGTTGGACTTTAAAAGCAGTGTATATGGTTTGGCACGGGCATATTTTGAGTTCTGATATTGGGCTGGTTTTTGGGCTGGTTGTGTCACACAGACCTGGCAACCCTGCTGCCCAGAGCTCCACGCAGGTACGCGAGCAACATAGCTAGCAGAAGCTTTATGTTAGTATGGCGTCGGCGACTGAAAACTCTGGTATCTCTACACCAAACACCTTTCAATCGACGTTCAGATATTGACAAGAAGAGGCTGAAAGAGTTGGGACCCGAACATCCGGATTTAAAAATTCTGCAGCAAAGCGCTGACCGCGGGAGGACGTACACCCAGAGGTGCTCCTCAAGCCTATATGATAACCGGAGCTGGTTAGCTGAATGCTCCATGAGTAATTCGTTTTTTGTTTCCCCTGTCTGTTATTCCAAAGTCCTGGGACTGAAACTCTCTGGACTACAATGGGGGGAGGGATCTACAGAGCTTCAGACAAGTGTAAAGCACGAATCTTGCCGCAGTTATCTAGCTAAGAGCATGGAGCTAACTCGCTAACAGCATGAAGCCAACCCTGTTTGCAGACCGAACTGGCATCGAAAACACAACGAAGAAGTTCTGAAAAACAGACACATTCCCTCCAGAATAATGGAAACAGGCTGGTTACAGACATGATTGACTTTAACCAGAGTTATTGAGAAGTTTGACCACTTTAAAGAGAGGAGGCTACTTTTCTTTACATATAGTGGGTCTACTCTGTCAAACAGTTAGAAATGCACTCTGTCATTTCTTGTTTTCAATGTATTGTATTTTATTTTTGTTTGTTGTTCAACGATATTATTGAGTGTTTGTGAATTTTATTTTAATGAGCTATTTTTATTTAGCGTTATTTTTAAAAATCTGTTTCCTGCGGAAATTGCTTTCCATCTGTTGCACTTCCTGCTCCTGAGTCCGTCTTTCCGTCACAATGGTTTTATATTGCCGAGGGTGAGTTGAGTGAAAAACGATTTTGCACTATTTTGGCTATATTCTTTAATAAAAATTAACCGTTTATGTTACATACAGTAATGGAATGTTAATACGATCCCGGCGTCCAGCTGTCGTGTCATTTAGACTGTCAAAATATACGTTTGGTGGCGGTTTCATTGAGCCACTTTCTAGCTCATGTAGTTATTTATTTTGTCCATTAGGGGTCTCTGTTTTCCCCTTGTATGTTACATGTCATGGTTTTTGATGATAATTGTTATTATTTAGATTTAATGTGGTCCTGTCTTCCATGGACAATGTTTTTTTATTGCTGAGGGAAGTGGAAGTGCAGAGACAAATCAGAAGGCAAATGTGTGTGTTCTGTTGTCTTCTGCAGAATAAATAAGTGCTGGGAAAATCCACCATCTGAGCCGACTTCTTCCATGCCCGCTCCACATCAGTTACATCTGCTCTGAACCTCTTTCATGTGAGGGTGAAACTCTTTTATTTTGCAAACCTCTGAAACCCAACCCAATGTTCCTTAAAGCTGCTCTGAACCTCTCATGCCCAAAGTTACAGTGTGTTGATAGTTGTTGTTGGACAGTGTTGAGCACGCTGTGTTCTTGAAATAAAGCTTTGTTTTTTACAATATTCTACTCAAAACCTCTCTTCTTCTCATTGTTGAGTGATATTTAAACCACGTCGCCCAACTGCGCCCCCCCCAAAAAAAAATTCACCAGCCGCCACTGGTATTTAGTCTGGCATATACAAAGGTACACAAGTAGAGGATATAATACACACCTGGTTTATTCATCAACCTTTTTTTTCTTCTAAATATTCTTATTGAATCTATTTTGACAAAAAACAGAGAATAAATTAGTTGACAATTACCTTTTGTCTTGAAGGCTGAAGCCTGGAAGAAATTCAGATTGGATGCAAACGATCTTTAAAATAAAACTTTTTCATATGTTCCTATTTCTATGAATTGTATTTTAAACTGTTGCAGCCTCTCATACTCAAAGTTGAACATGTTGTGGTGCCTGCATCCATTTCTTCTTTCAGATTGGACAGGTTGGACAAATCTTCTTGAAGTTGTCTTAAGAAGTATTAGCATCAACACGTACTTACATCACCAAGACAACAGTATACTCATTATGCAGAATTATCTAATTTATTATATTATTGGACTATAATCAAATACAATAAAATCTGAATAAAGTTGTACTTAGTTTTTGCAGCCTACAACAGGTAAACCTACCTCAAACATTTTTTTGATTGAGACGGCAGAAACACAGTCGAGTTGAAGGATAATCATTGAGCACAACCCATTGTACGAAGACGGAAAATAGCACAATATATAAAGAATATCTGAAAGATCAAAATAATATTGACATTTCACTCTTCACAATCTTTTCTATTTCACGTTTCCACTAAAGGGATCTCTCACATACAAATCTACTACATGAAGAATAGTTTCTTTCTTTATTTAGTATGTATTTAATGGAAGAGATCTTTCTTCAATTTCTTGATTTCAAAATTAGATTTCAAAAGTCGCTTGAATTAAAGAAAAAGTCCTTTAGACTTCAAGCATACAGTTTCATTGTCTAAATTAAGAGAGTGTGAGGAAACCGGAGAACCCAGAGTAAAGATCCCTGACAGCGGCCACACAGACCTCTGCATCCAAAACCTTCACCTGCTTTTTAAAAAAAATATTTAAAAAAAAATAAAAGACAATAAATAGACATAACACCTAGAGGACGACAACACAGTGCGGACGACAAAACGGTGGACAAAACGTCATAAAGTCAGAGTATTGAAAAATGATGATGCTTTTTTAAAATTTAAAGAAACAAAATACATAGATGAGGGCAGATGTACACTACCGTTCAAAAGTTTAGGGTCACTTAGAAATGTCTTTATTTTTCAAAGAAAAGCACTGTTTTTTCAATAAAGATAACATTAATAAAAAATACACACTATCCATTGTTAATGTGGTAAATGACTATTCTAGGTGGAAACGTCTGGTTTCTAATGAAATATCTCCATAGGTGTATAGAGGCCCATTTCCATCAACTATCACTCCAGTGTTCTAATGGTACATTGTGTTTGCTAATCGCCTTAGAAGACTAATGTCTGATTAGAAAACCCTTGTGCAATTATGCTAGCACAGCTGAAAACAGTTATGCTGGTGATATAAACTATACATCTGGCCTTCCTTTGAGCTTGAAGTTTGAAGAACTAAATGAATACTTCAAATATTAATCATTATTTCTAACCTTGTCAATGTCTTGACTATATTTTCTATTCAATTTTCAATTCATTTGATAAATATAAGTGAGTTTTCATGGAAGACATGAAATTGTCTGGATGACCGCAAACTTTTGAACGGTAGTGTATATGTATGAGCATATGCATGTACGTGGAATTGAATTGGTTTTCCCGAAAGGGAAAATAAAAAATAAAAGAATTAAGATTAATTAACTAATCTATAAAATGAGTGATGTCATGTTTGTACAAACATAATGAATGATAACCACCTGCAACTGCTGGTGTGCTGCTTCATGGGAAGAGTGTGTTCACCAAGAAGGTAGCCAGTATACCTTGAGAAAGGGTCATGACCTGGAGCACATCATCAAGATGGACGTTTGTCAACGTGGGTTTTCTCCGGGTCCTTTCACCTACGATCCTAAAACATGCAGGTTAGGTTCGTTTGCAACCCAAAATGGCCTTTAGGTGAGAATGTGAGTGTGAATGGTTGTCTGTCTTTAAATGCGTCTCTGATTTATTCTGGCGCCTCTCGCCAGAATGTCAGCTGGGATCGTCTCCGGCCAGAGAAAAGTAGAAACTGACACTTGATGGACACCATACTGAGTGAGTAACACGTGTTTCCAAGGTCAACAATAAAGGTTTGATCTTCAAGACTTAAACACATTGAGAGCTGGAGACAGACATATTGAATCCCTGGGTCTTCTTTTTTGTCTCCACCTCAAAATGTTTGCCAAGTGCTGTATGCTTTACCTTCTGAAACCAATAACAGGCCTATTCCACTCCTCTAAAGCAGGACCCATCTGCCCGCTCTCCTTTAAAAACAGCTCTCTTCTGGTTATTCCATAAACATGTGTTAACCCCCCGGGTGGCTCATTTTAAATGTAATAATCTATTTAATCACAACTTAACATTATTGATCCCCATGTAAAAAGCTATTTATGTGAGGGCCTATGGGCTGGCAGAGTGACGGGCCCACTCCACTCCCGCCTGTGTCATTTATTTCCCATTCTTCCACGCTCGCCCGAGGCCTGCAGCGTGCGGGGAGATAACAAATTAAATATGTGTCTGCAGAGAAGGATCATGTATGCCGGGCCTCAGGAGGACGAGCAAAGTCCTAACTCAGGTCATTATAAAAACATACACTACAGTAATTACTGAGGACTGTCAACATCATAATATTATATGCGTGTGTGTGTTTGCATATTTATACCATACGTGCCTGTACTTATGATTTTCATATCACATTCTTGAGATAACATTTTCACTAAAATATTCCATGCTTGATTGTTTTTAAGTTTATTTTTTCTCCTAATCTCCCAAAGGAGGACAGTCAACGGCTAAATCTATTGTGTTTTGTTTATTGACCTATTATATGCATCAGTATTGATGGTCAGTATCATTGAGACAGCTCAAGCTCTCTTGGCTGTCCCATGATCAGCTTTTCTTTTTTACGACTACATTTACTTTATAGTAAAGATTTAAAAGAAAGGGATTCAATCTGTGATTTCCATATGTTTTGGATATTGCCTCTACTCTGGGCCTATTTTCACATTTAAGATATTCATGATATTGTATTATATTAGCTTTGTTGTTGGTTTCTGGATGGTTGTTGGTGGGTAGGTGTTGGGTTCAGTTTTGGTGAGACGTTTGGATTTGTTTGGTTGTTTCTGGTTTACAGTTTTACATTTACTTTATGGATATTGGATGTTTTTTAGTTTTTGGTTTGATAGTTGGTATTAATTATTAATTCTATAATTCCACAGTTTGTGCCGTCAATGCCACAGACCCCTGTTCAAGGGTTGAATGTTTACACTATGTATCATATTAAATTTAAATGAACATACATCAAAAGGTTTTGAATGTCTAATGCAGTTTTTTAAAGACATTTATTTATCAATAAGCAGAAAATACCAAAAATAAAAATGTAGAATTTGTATCCATAATAGGAGCTTCACAGCCACTCATACTACCCGACATGTCCGACCATAACTCGTGTTTGTGTAACATAATCAGTCATATTGGTAACAGCCATGCAGACACACATACATAATCCTCTAAAATACATAAACACACAGACACACATCTATGCGTGCGTTAGCTGCACGTGCCAAGTAATTAAAGCTCAAATCATGATATTGCAGAGCCCTTCCTCGCGCCCTGCAGCTCCTGGAAGGTGTCTCGGCTTATCAGGCCCATATTGATCTGGGCCTGAGGAGAACCGGGTCTGAGGGAATTTCTTTTAATTTTGGAAGAGGACACAGCTGCCAGCTAGCCAAAGATTAGTCCTTCTAAAGAGATTTTCTTCTGGCATCACTAAACACTGTCTGGCTGGATGCAGAAGAGGAGAATCAAACCTCAGTCTCATGTGCGGCAAGTGAAACGTATATATATATATATGTATCATTTGACTGTCTTGGCCTGCATCCGTTAAATGTGAGAGGTGTACTGTGTACTGTGACTTCAGCATAACACAGGACAACTAGAACGGGCACTCGGTAGAGCGCATACCTTCACATATCACAACATTGGGCATTGAATTATGAACATTTTGGCATTAGCTGCATGCCAATTGGATACAAATTGACCGCGCTGTGGTAAAAAGAAGATTTTGACCTTTCCATGACCTTGACCTTTGACCCGATCGATCCGAAAATCTAATCAAATGGTCCCCGGATAATAGCCAATCATCCCACCAAATTCCATGCGATTCAAGAAGATTTTTACCTTTTCATGACCTTGACCTTTGACCCGATCGATCCCAAAATCTAATCAAATGGTCCCCGGATAATAACCAATCATCCCACCAAATTTCATGCGATTCGGTTATGCGAGGAACACGCATACAAATAAATAAATAAATACACGGCGATCAAAACATAACCTTCTGCATTTTCAATGCGAAGGTAACTAGGTTGCCACCAGGTATTTTAGCACACTGGAAACAAGAGACTTTGAATTACATTGGGCTTAAATAAAAAAAAAGTTAAACAGATCCTTAGAAAATGATCAACCAACTCAACAAACTCTCCCCTGATCTACAGATCTGCTTCTTTTAGCTCATTGTTTTGGGTTTTACAGCCAACAATCACACTATTCTGGTTCACTTGCTGCTCTCATTGTGTCTCCGTGTCATTTTCGTTTTCTCGAGCGCCATCTTGAGGTTGACAGTTGTGGTTCGGAGTGACATTTCCAAACAACTTTTGGATGGATTAATTCAATTCAATTCAGTTTATTTGTATAGCCCAATTTCACAAATTACAAATTTGTCTCGGAGTGCTTTACAATCTGTACACATAGACATCCCTGCCCCAAAACCTCACATCGGACCAGGAAAAACTCCCAAATAACCCTTCAGGGGGAAAAAAAGGGAAGAAACCTGGAGGAGAGCAACAGAGGAGGATCCCTCTCCTATGATGGACAGATGCAATAGATGTAATGTGTACAGAAGGACAGATTTAGAGTTAAAATACATTCAATGAATATGACAGAGTGTATGAATAGTTCATAGTAGGCATATTCCACGATGGAGACCTCCACGATCCATCAGGCAGATGGCGGTGGGGAGGAGGAGTGGCGGAGTCTCAACAGGACAGTGGCGTAGTCATGAGCAGGAATTCCACGACCCAGACGATCCATCAGGCAGATAGATCTATGCCGTCTCATAGGGTCCGATGACCCCATGAGACGAAAGTCAAAAGGACTTCCGGGAGAAAGCAGAGTTAGTAACGTGTGATTGAGAGATGAAAATTCATCCTTAAGGAGAGAAAAAGAGGAGATAGGTACTCAGTGCATCCTAAAACGTCCCCGGCAGCTATAAGCCTATAGCAGCATATCAAGGGGCTGGACCAGGGCAAACCTGATTCAGCCCTAACTATAAGCTCTGTCAAAGAGGAAGGTCTTAAGTCTACTCTTAAACGAGGTGACTGTGTCTGCCTCCCGGACTGAAATTGGAAGCTGGTTCCATAAAAGAGGAGCTTGATAACCAAAGGCTCTGGCTCCCATTCTACTTTTTAAGACTCTAGGAACTACAAGTAGTCCCGCATTTAGTGAGCGTAGCTCTAGTGGGGCAATATGGTACGACAAGCTCCTTAAGATATGATGGAGCATCACCAATCAAGGCTTTGTAGGTTAAGAGAAGAATTTTAAAAGTGATTCTTGATTTTACTGGGAGCCAGTGCAGAGCAGCTAGTGCAGGAGTGATGTGATCTCTTTTCTTAGTTTTAGTGAGAACACGAGCTGCAGCATTCTGGATCAACTGGAGGGACCTAAGAGATTTATTAGAGCAGCCTGCTAATAAGGAGTTGCAGTAATCCAGTCTCAAGTAACGAACGTGAACCAATTTTTCTGCATTTTTTGAGACAAGATGTGCCTGATTTTTGAAATATTACGTAGATGAAAGAATGCAGTCCTTGAGATTTGCTTTACGTGGGAGTTAAAGGACAAGTCCCGATCAAAGATAATGCCAAGATTCTTTACAGTGGTGTTGGATGCCAGGGCAATGCCGTCTACAGAATCCACATCACCAGATAATTGATCTCTGAGGTGCTCAGGGCCGATTAAAATTACTTCGGTTTTGTCTGAGTTTAACATCAAGAAGTTGCAGGTCATCCATGTTTTTATGTCTTTAAGACATGCTTGAATTTTACAGAGTTGGTTGCTCTCCTCTGGTTTTATCGATAAATATAGTTGAGTGTCATCTGCATAACAATGAAAGTTTATGGAGTGTTTCCTGATAATATTGCCCAAAGGAAGCATGTATAAGGTAAATAAAATTGGTCCAAGCACAGAACCTTGTGGAACTCCGTGATTAACGTTGGTGGTTATCGAGCGTCATCGTTTACAAATACAAACTGAGATCGATCTGATAAATAGGATTTAAACCAAATTAGTGCCGTGCCTGAAATGCCAATCGACTGCTCCAGTCTCTGTAACAGGATGTCATGGTCAATGGTGTCGAATGCAGCACTAAGGTCTAACAAGACCAGGACAGAGAGGAGTCCTTTATCTGCTGCCATTAAGAGGTCATTTGTAATTTTCACCAGTGCCGTCTCGGTGCTGTGGTGTTTTCTAAATCCTGATTGAAATTTCTCAAATAAACTATTATGATGTAGAAAGTCGCACAACTGATTTGAGACCACTTTCTCAAGGATCTTGGAGAGGAAGGGGAGGTTAGAGATCGGTCTGTAGTTAGCCAATACCTCTGGATCCAGAGTGGGCTTCTTCAGGAGAGGTTTAATAACAGCCACCTTGAAGGAGTGTGGTACGTGGCCTGTTAGCAGAGACACATTGATAATATCTAATAGAGAGCCGCCAATTAAAGGCAAAACGTCTTTAAGCAGCCTCGTCGGGATGGGGTCCAAGAGACAGGTAGACGTGTTCCAAGTAGAAACCGTTGAAAATAATTGGTCACGGTTGATAGGAGAAAATCCTCCAAATATACACCAGGGCATACAGCGGTTTCCAAGGCCATTCCACTTGAGGACAGATTGGCACTGGTTATGGGCAAGAGATTATTAATCTTGTCCCTAATAGTTAAAATCTTTTCATTAAAGAAGTTCATAAAGTCATTACCACTAAGGTTTATAGGAATGCTCGGCTCCACAGAGCTGTGACTCTCTGTCAGCCTGGCTACAGTGCTGAAGAGAAACCTGGGGTTGTTTTATTTTTCTATTATTGATGAGTAATAGGCTGCTCTGGCATTACGGAGGGCCTTCTTATATGTTTTAAGACTATCTCGCCAAACTAAGCGGGATTCTTCGAGATTAGTTGAACGCCATATGCGTTCAAGCTTTCGTGACGTTTGCTTCAGTTTGCGGGTCTGAGGGTTATACCAGGGAGCAAACCTCCTCTTCCTCACTGTCTTCTTCTTCAGAGGGGCTATCGAGTCCAGTGTCATTCTCAGAGAGCCTATGGCACTGTCAACAAGGAGTCCTCTGTTATATTGAGACGTGGTATCGAATCAAATACAGAAGGAATCGCTTCTTTAAATTTAGCTACAGCACTATCAGTTAGACATCTAGTGTAAAAACTTTTGACTAACGGAGTACACTCCGGTAGTATAAATTCAAAAGTTATGAGGTTGTGGTCTGACAGAAGAGGATTCTGTGGGAAGACGTTCAAATGCTCAATGTCAACGCCATAAGTAAGAACAAGATCAAGCGTGTGGCCAAAGCTGTGAGTGGGTTTCTGTACTCTCTGACAGAAGCCAATCGAGTCCAACAAGGAGATGAATGCAGCACTAAGGCAATCATTATCAACATCCACATGGATATTAAAATCTCCAACAATAATAACTATCGGTTTTAAGAACCAAACTTGATATAAATTCTGAGAATTCAGATATAAACTCTGAATATGGACCTGGTGGCGGTACAGAATCACAAATCGAATTGGCTGTAGTGTTTTCCAGGTTGGATGTGAAAGACTAAGAACAAGGCTTTCAAATGAGGTGTAGTGTAATTTTGGTTGAGGATTAATTAATAGGCTCGATTCAAAGATGGCTGTTACTCCACCTCCTCGACCGGTGCCTCGAGGAATGTGAGTATTAATATGACTTGGAGGAGTCGATTCATTCAGGCAGACATATTCTTCATGGCTCAGCCAGGTTTCAGTTAGGCAACATAAATCAATGTGATTATCTGATATTAAATCATTCAGTAACACAGCTTTAGATGACAGAGATCGAATATTTAGGAGACCACATTTAATAGACCTATTTTGTTGCACTGCTGAAATAATTGTGTTAACTTGTATAAGGTTATTGTGTACGACTCCTCTTCTGCTTACTTTTGATTTATTTAATTGAAGTGGCCGTGGGACAGACACAGTCTCTACTCTAAAGTCAAGGGTGGGTAACTGCTTGAATGGAAGAGCAGAGAAGGGTGTTAAACTACAACTCTGCTCCCGGTTCCTGATCTGAACCCTGGGTTGTCATAGATTAAGTCCGGTGATCAACTTGGTCATATTCGCAGAAATGAGACGCTCCGTCCAACGTGGGATGAATGCCGTCTCTCCTCATCAGATCAGGTTTTCCCCAGAAAGTCTTCCAGTTGTCTACGTAGCCCACATTATTCGCTGGGCACCACCTCGACAGCCAGCGGTTGAAAGACGACATTCGGCTATACAATTCGTCTGTCTGCAAATTTGGGAGAGGGCCAGAGAAAATTACGGTGTCCGACAACGTCTTGGCATAAGCACACACCGATTCCACATTAATTTTAGTGAGTTCCGAGCGGCGGGCTCGGGCGTCATTACCACCGGCGTGTATTACAATCTGACTGTATCTCCGCTTATTAGTAAGCAGTTAGCTCAAGCCTTCATGGCCTTTGTGAACTTTGCTGCCCCCCGACTATTTATTAAGCGCCATCGTCAGGTCAAAATGTCAATTAGTCCAAAACTCATCCTATCAGTTTGGGCCTCACGGCTCAGAGAATGACGGTTCTACCAGGACCCAAAGATGACAAATTAATGAGAATAAATGATGCAATTCACACTGTTGATTTTTCTTCTTCTTTATTTTGCATAGCATCCATAAATTGAGCCAATGAAACGTTGACTGTGCTTAGACAGTGTGAGAGATATGACAGCATGACTGACCTGCTACCTTCTGGCTCCAGACTGAATCACCACCGTAGCACCACCCACCTCCACCACGTTTAGATCCACTTACAAGACATTATTTAAACCAGATATTGTTCCAGCCTCACATAAAAGCACCGACGCATGTGCAATGCGAGGATGTCACAAACTCCGCTCGAGAAGAGATTCAAACCACCGACCGGCCACCGGCTGCATTTCCCTCTTCAAGAAAGGAAGTGGAACACAAAACAAAAAAAACGTTTTGCTCCTTCTTTGTTTTTTTAATTCATTTCACTCAGAAACATCTGTTTTGTTTATTTGAACTTGAAATGTAATTATTAAGTTAATTGTTCCATGACCTTTTTATTTATGGTAAGGACAGCTTTTTATAATCCATATAAGTTCAATGTGTCAAACTATTCCGTCCTACTTTTAAAATGTACAACAAACAGTTAAAATGATGTGAAAATGCACATTGTTGATTGCATTTGATATAATAGACCCTCGGGGTAGGACAAAGGACACGATTCAGACTTTATACGCTTCAGACCTTTGCTGGGAGGAAATTTATTCCAAGCCATTTACCAGTTGTGCTTATCATAACATTTTAGATACAATGACCGAGTGTGCGTGTCCATGCCTCCCAGGCTCACGTCACCACTCAGAGGCAGGATAGTGAACACTTCTTACTGCAATATTTATGTTTCCCTTGCACATTATACTACTTCTTCACACGGGACAATTTGTACACTGCAATACATAAAAACTGAAAAAGTGTGAAGAAATGAAAAAGCCTTACTTTAATGATCGGTTTGAGTGGGAGTCCATTTTTTTTTTTTAAACGTCACATCAATATTGTTTCAGGGCCCGTTTTAGATTTATTTTTTATTTTCTTAAGATGAAATCTTTTGCCGGCGTTGTGCGCAGCAAGCTCGGTGCTACGCCCACCGCTTCTTCACAGTTGCAAAACCGCCCCCCGTCTGAACCCTGGGCCGTCTGATGGATCCTCTCGTGCTCATTTATTGAACCCAGGTAGGTGTATCCAATTAGTGTTTCTGTGTCTCCCGTGTCAGGCTATGCTAAATCTGCCTCTGAAAAGCCGGGGATCCTATTAGCTCGGAGTAACGCCTCGGTATTTTATACCATGGCTTTTATGGTCTCTCCAATGTCACTGCATCAAAAGAGCCTCGTCTGTACATGAATCTCGCCGTGCCAGAATCCTTCAACCCCATTATCTGGGGGAAGTGCCCTTCCTCGGCTATTTGTATCCTCCTGCGCCTCGCGCCATTACCTTCCACTGGGTAATAGCTCTTTAGGCTTCTTGTCTTTGGGTCCTGCTTCTGTTCCAAGAAGAAGAAGAAAAGCCCGACACTGAACTAGTTCTCTTCTTTTTCTCCCCTTTGTACGTACTGCTGCAATCTTACATGTAATTGCCGCATTTACAGAGCGGGAGCGCCGATGCTGGAGATAACAGGTACATCTCCGTCATGATTGTCATGAATACAGAAGCAACACTCGTAATGTGATAAGCTCTGGGTAAATACCACAGCGGCAGCTCGGTGAAACATCTGAAAACCACATGATATCATATCATCTTACGTCGAGGAAAACTCAAAACACCACTTCCATCTTTTTACTGCGTTCCCATTAAACTCAAATTAGATGCTTATTTACTCTGGATGTGCTCAGTCATGCATAGGCGATCTCTCAAGTCCCCTCCGCAGTGCTCGATGGCTGTGGGAAAAAATTTATATAAATACCCCTCAAGGATAATGGAAAATTGATTTTTATCTCCCCGTATCTGTTTAAATATGATTAACAGTGAGTTTGACACGGCACATCAAGTTAATAATGACGTGCGGCGGGGAAAAGGCAATCGATAATTGACAAGATAAATAGAGATAATGGTGGGATAATGCCGCCGACGCCGGTCGCTCCGATAACGAACGAAGCGTTAGCATGTGAATGATAATCAGGAGTCATTAGGCAGGTGCGGATGACGGTACAATGGAAAGTGTTGACGTCACGTCTGGCCTGTGAAATGAACTCCCCCCCCCCTTATCTCTCTGTTAATCTGATATGAACCTAGAGGTCATTTGGCAGAGCAACGTGTTACTCCTCCGCGTTGAACCCCCGCCTCCACATAGCTCCACTGCCCCCCCCACACCTGAATCAAAAGTGAAGTGGAGGCTAATGAAAATGAAGAGCACATTTGTACGTCGTTAGCTCCGGAGGGCGGAGCATTGGGCGCGTGAACGCAGTTCAACAGTGATTACGCAGAGGTTAACGGCGGCCCTGACATAAGTGTTAAACTCCTCGTATTATGTCGATTCACTGAGCTGATGAACCGTTACCCCTCTCTCTCTCTCACAGATAAAGGTATTTGCCTCGCGGCTAGACAGATGTACTTTGCATTTATGAGAGCATACATTAGGTTTGACATCAAACATTTGCTTAACACTGCCTCGGGATCCCATTCCATTTCAGTCAGGTTGCAGTTTCCCCGCACGTACTCTTTCCCCGTGTGGCGCGCGAGTTAAATAAATACATCTGGGGCTGCAGAAGTGTACGCAGGCGAAGATCTGTCCAAAGTCCCCGGCCCTTAACTTATCATCCGCCTGCTCGAAACTAAAGGTTTTAGATGACAGGGCTCGTAAATGGGTTATCTAAAATCCAATATATATTGGGAGAGAGATTGCAGGGGGAGAGGCGCGCTTGACTGTATCATCCTGATCCATAACTTTCCCTCCAACCAGGGGCCCATTTATTGTCGATTCCTTTTCGAAAGATGGGTCTGTCAGTTGGGTGGGAGTCTCGCTGCTGTTTATTTTCAAATCAATACTCAATTACTATAAAGAAGATCCACTCCCTTGCCCATTTTCGAGATGAAATTATGGACTGCAGCAATAACACTTTGTCAAGGCGAAAGCTGGTGTCATTAACTCACAACTGGGCAGGATGAGTCCACTAGGATTTGATACCAACTGGGTTTCTACCCCCCCCCCTCCCCTCCTCCCCCTTTTACCCTTTTACTTCCTAATTAATCACGATGAAAAAGACCCTTCGCGACATGACGGATGACCAGGGAAAACAATTTCACCCCAAGAGCCTTTTAATTTTGAACTCCGAAGAGCTCATTGACTGCAACTCCCAACAACCCATCAATGCTAGTTTTTAATGCACTTCCTCTTTTGTTATTGAGAAGAATGGAGCGGCAGCGAAGGCCCCGGCTCCTCTTCATAACTCACGCCATTGATTCGCTAAATGCCATCGGAGAGTCCTGTCAATGTCGTTGGCAGTGTGTGTGTAAATTACTCCATTAGGGAGTTTTTTGGTGTGTGTGTGTGGTGGGGGGGGGGGGGGGGGGTATTTATAGTTGAGAGAAATAGAGGTTAGGCTGCATTCATTTGCATTGGATGCTGCAAGTCAAATGCGGCGCTCGTTTGGTGCCGTCACATGACGAGGTCCTTGCGGTACAGGAAGAAAAAATAAATTCTCCTCCAATATTGTAGCATAAAAAAAACAAAAAAATCCATCATTCAACAGTAACGCAATATGACAGACGGGCTTTGCTCTTGTGAAAGTAGGCTAGACAGGTCCGAGGGCGGAATCAGGCCCTGACGGGAGCTGTGCCGAGCGGTTCTGTGTGGTTATTGTTAGAGTCGGCACCAGTTGGACGGGTCAGTCAAAACAGTGACACGGCAACACGTCGGGGGGAGAGACGCGAACGGGGCGTCGCTGTTGGTCAGCACTCACACTGTTGACAAGAAGCATGGCGGAAAAGTGCAAAATAGAAAAATAAGAAGAAGAAAAGCAGCGCCAAAGCTCTGTAGTTGTATGTTTGTTTCGTCTGGAGTCTCCACCGGTTGTCTGGTCACAGGAATCGAGGCCAAGAAACAGCCGGGCAGATAACCCCGTGTAAAACCACAGGTTGTTGTTTTAGTTTTCTAGTCCCCCCCCCCCCCCCTTTGTATAACAGATTTAGCAGACAAGATATGACTTCATTAATTAATTAGCGAGCGTGAGAGCTGCTGCGGTTTCCCGTCTTTTGCTGAGCTAGAAGTTAACCAGCTGCTGGCTGTCGCTTCACATTAAGCGGACAAACAACCGTCAGGGGGAAAAGGCAAATGAGTCTGCGTCCTCCACACTGAGACTGACATCAGGGAACAAACATGTATGTAATATCTTTTACCCATGACCGCGACCGTTCCCAAACTTGAACAAACTGTTTATCGATGTCACCGCGACAACAAAGGTCCCGTGACCTTGACGAAGGAGTCAGTTTAACTCAAACTACAATGTTTCCCCGAAATCGGCCCAACATTCAATTCAGTTTATTTTGTATAGCCCATTATCACAAATTACAAATTGGCCTCAAAGGGCTTTACAATCTGTACACATACGACATCCCTGACCTTTGACCCCAGGAATAACTCCCAAGAATTAGAAAATAACTTTTAGCAGGAAAAAAAAAGGGAAGAAACCTTCAGGAGAGCAAGAGAGGAGGATCCCTCTCCAGGATGGACCGGTGCTATAGATGCCATGCGTACAGAAGGAAACATTACAGAGTTAAAACACATTCAATGAGTATGAATACATGAACCATGTGGCGTCGTCACATCTTAACCCTCCTGTTACCTTTCGGGTCAATTTGACCCCATTCAATGTTTAATGTCTGTGTTCCTTGGGGTCAATTTGACCCCAGGCTGTTTTTCACTGTGTCAAATATATAAGAAATATCAACTTTTTTATATATTTAAAGGGCTATTTAGGTAGTCAACAAACAAACATAAAGTACCTCACACTTAAACTTGGGAAACAATATTAATTCTAATAATTTTCTGGAGGTTTTAATTGCTGGGTTCAAATTGACCCCGAGGGTAAAATATGTCAGTAAATGTAAAGGTAACAGGAGGGTTAAAACAGTGGAACGGTTTTGAGAAGACATCGACAAATGATGCCGTCCTGCTTCCTGTACGATTATATTTCTTTATTTCTGTCTCTCCAAAACCGGTGACCCGTGTCAAGACCAACAATAAAGCCTCTTTTAGGAACAGATTCACAGAATAATGGCTTGCAGTACAATAATTCAAAAATATGTTGAGTGATTGCGCTTTCTTTTGTGCATAGTCCGACGTTACCATCAATCATTGCAACAATTGAGAAATCCTCGCTGTGTGTGAAATGATATAGAGCAGGGGTTCCCAAACTTTTTAGACCACGCACCCCCTTCTACATCCCGACCGGGTTCACGCACCCCCAATCCCCCACACCTTAAAAAAAAAAACGCAACAGAATGCAAGAGTTGTTGACGACGGGGGGGTGCTAGTGAGAGTGTGCTCACCTGTGCGTTTATCACGGCTGGGCGTGACGCGCGCCGGCATCGAGCCGAGAAGAGTTGTTGACGGGGGGGGAGCGATGCGCGTTATGGGAGCGGCGGCGCTGGGCTTAGCCCAGAAGAGTGAAGCAGCGAAATTTGTAGACATAGAAACACTCTCAGACAGCAGCTTGCTGTTACGTGCGCCTGCTGCCAGTCTGACTCCGCTGCTTTGGGTGAATGACTTCACGTGCGACCTGGAGGTGTGAACCACTTGTGTGGCAAATCTTTTTTTAAATTAACATTCGGGGCTAATTAAAAAACATCCGGGGCTTTAGCCCCGGGTTTTTTAGCCTAGGGACGCCACTGGTTAAGACCGAATTGACACTTGAGAGCCCTGAGAATGTTTAATATTAATTATTACACCATTAGACCACCATTACATTTTTCCTCTCGCGCACCCCCTAGAGGCAGCTCGCGCACCCCCAGGGGTGCGCGCACCACACTTTGGGAATCCCTGATATAGAGGAACATCTAGAATACATACTGCAGCATTTCAGGGAAAAAAAGATATTTTCGCAGAAAGTTGCATTCATACCTGATGGAGTGAGCAGCTATGGTCACAATCAGCAGGTTATTGTCTGAGCTTACCTCCCTAATCATGTCATTGTAGGTAAAAAAAATATTCCAGCGTCGATGCTGCCTTTAAAACATGTTTCGCTGGAAAAAAAGTTTCCTGTTTTGAAGTGATTGCTGCATTCAACTTGATTCAAAGTAGTTTTCTGCACCGGTACAGAGACCTGTCGTCTTTAACGTTCCTATTGACCTCACTATTTGTTCATCTCGGCTGTTTGTTTCCAATCACTGAAAAATGACATGGTACAAGATAAACCAATAGCAAAGCTCCGCAGGAGGCCGGGCGCTTCAATACCACATCCTCAGGAGGCCGCTTGTTCTTTCTTCAAATTCTTTTTGTTCTCCTTTTTATAACATGACTTTTTTTTGAGCGATTTCAAATGTCCTAATTAAACAAGATTACATTTAATCGAGCAGGGGTCCAATTTGAAATGCGTCTCATGCAGCGGGTTTAAAATGGGCTCCTTGTCACTCTATTTACACGCAGCAGTGCTCGTTTCAGGGTGCTTTGTGTTGCCCATGGATGTGGGCAAAGTAGTGTTCACACTTTTACTCATTACCTTCGCATTGAAAATGCGGAAAGTTATGGTTTGATCGCCGTGTATTTATTTATTTATACAGGACTGTCTCAGAAAATTAGAATATTGTGATGAAGTTCTTTATTTTCTGTAATGCAATTAAAAAAACAAAAATGTCATGCATTCTGGATTCATTACAAATTAACTGAAATATTGCAAGCCTTTTATTCTGATTTATTGCTGATTATGGCTTACAGCTTAAGAAAACTCAAATATCCTATCTCTAAATATTAGAATATCATGAAAAAGTATACTAGTAGGGTATTAAACAAATCACTTGAATTGTCTAATTAACTCGAAACACCTGCAAGGGTTTCCTGAGCCTTGACAAACACTCAGCTGTTATAAATCTTTTTTTTTTACTTGGTCTGAGGAAATATTAAAATTTTATGAGATAGGATTTTAGAGTTTTCTTAAGCTGTAAGCCATAATCAGCAATATTAAAAGAATAAAAGGCTTGCAATATTTCAGTTGATTTGTAATGAATCCAGAATGCATGACATTTTTGTTTTTTAAATTGCATTACAGAAAATAAAGAACTTTATCACAATATTCTAATTTTCTGAGACAGTCCTGTATGCGTGTTATTCGCATAACAAAAAAAGTTTTAAACCGAATCGCATGAAATTTGGTGGGATGATTGGTTATTATCCGGGGAGCATTTGATTAGATTGTGGGATCAATCAGGTCAAAGGTCAAGGTCGTGGATAGGTCAACATCTTCTTTTTACCATAGCACGGTCAATTTCTATCCATTTGGCATGCAACTAATGCCAACATGTTCATAATTCAATGCCCAATCTTGTGATATGCGAAGGTATGCGCTCTACCGAGTGCCCATTCTAGCTCAATCTGTGAAAGTATTGCCAGTGCGAAGCGACATAACGGATACATTGAGAGTAACAAAGTGCCCCTGAAGAGTAGTGATATTTTGTTTGCCTTAACTCTCCGATGACACCTTGATAAGGCAATTACAGATTAATTACCTGAAAAAGTGGCATTAGAGAAAATTGTCCTCATTTTTTGGGTCTAAAATAACACCAAATTAGCCGTGAGTGAATTTCAGAATCCCTAATCAGCATCTCATTAGGTGTGGCAACTGCCTGATTTAGTCAGTCGTCAATGACAAATGCAATTAGTGCCAGGAAAGAACGAGAAAGTGACAATGTTGTGCCCGACCGCAGCCTTCGGAGGGTTCACACGTTTCTCATCACGGCTAATTGTATCTGGGTGGACGGCGTGCACGTTTCCTACAGCTCCCGGAGAGGCCCGAGGAAAAAAAAAAAAAATCAAGCTTTCAAAGTCAACGGGAGCGAGAGTTGGAGAATCTCCCCTCTTCCAGCAAATGGGACGGATAAGCAGAGACGTCCTCCCGTCCCCCGAGCTAGCTGGTGCAGCAAGGTCAGGTGAATGTGATCAACCATCGTGTCTAAGCGTATTATCAGGTGAAATCTGTGGAGTGACGTGAGCAAACCGGGGGGGCCAGTAAGCTGTCTGGAATAATCATTACACAGAGCCAGACATTTTGGATAACTTCGGAGGCAATCGGCCGCTCGGGATGCTGGCACGGATCTCGGCGTGACCAAAACGCCCTTGAACGAAACACTTCCTCATCGCACCGGCCAGGAGCCTAATAGAGGAGTCGACTGTTCTTGGGAGAAGATGAGCTTATGACTCGGCAAAGCCACCGTGTAGTCGTTGCTTTATGACCGCTAGCTGCAGCTAAAGGGTACTTTAAGGTGTGAACGTGACTTCACCAAGTAAGTCGTAGCATTTCGTCACTTTGTATTAAAGAACAGTGGCGGAATGTAGCCGAGTACATTTATTCACACCATGTTCTTGGAGCTGCCCTGATCAATATTTTTAGATGAACAAATTCACCTTTTTTTAAAAGTTTTTTTGTGCTTTAAATGGACCATAATGTACTAAATGAAGACTTGCAACTAGAGATTGAGACCTTAGTGAGAAGTATAGGGTCATTTTCTCAGACTTCTATACAATCACTTTTGTTTTTTACCAGCATGCCGAGAATTAAATGAATGCCAACTGGGGATGAATGCAGTGGATAACACTATCCACAATATTTGTCATTAGTCAGTAACCTTTTTCAAATAGTGTTCAACATAATTATCCCTGCACCTCATACTTATCCATGCTCATACCAAATTATTTTAAATTATTTATTTTGTTTATTTCAAATAATATATATATATATATATATATATTAAATGGGTCCAGAAAGACTCTGATCCGAAGCACATCACATATGAAGCGAGTGAGTTCCTGCAGCTCCCTTAAGCACAAGTGAACTCAACTGTTTGACATCTGTGTTCTCGGCTTAGTTAATAATTCAACCGGCCGAGAACACAGATGTCAAACGGTTGAATTCTTAATCTAAAATTAAGAATTCAACAGTTTGACATCCGTTTTAATTTCTTTAAAATTATGAATTCAGGTATCTATAATCCTGTCAACAACTCTCCCCTGAAAACCTTTTTTCCCGGGATCATCGAGCCTCTCAAACCGCATGTTAATAATTCAACCGGCCGAGAACACAGGTGTCAAACGGTTGAATTCTTAATCGAAAAGAATTCAACCGTTTGACATCTGTTTTGAATTCTTTAAAATTATGAATTCAGGTATCTAATCCTGTCATATATATCTCAGTCTGGCAAATCGAAGGACAGGTGGTGGCTAGATACTTTACATGATTTAAGCACATATTAAGGGTTTATTAATGGGGCTCAATCCCTCAGCAATAGACAGGATAGACATGACTTTATAAAGTCATGTAGAGTTGTAATGTTTTTTATATATACTTGCACATGAAAATAAGAAAGTCTATGGTTTTAAATGAATACATAAGAAAGCTAGGATAATCAATAAAGGATATTATGAAGGATATTTCAAAGAATGTATTATGAAAACATAATAGAAAGTCACTGTCACTGAAAATATGAATTATATATTATTCTTGCAACTGTACTACTGACAGATGTTTTATGCTTATTATAACTGTGGCATGACATGAGTTTGAATGAAATGTATTGACTTTGGGAGGCATAGTCAGAATGGGAGTTTCTACTAGAGATAGTCATACCAGCTGTTTTAACCTGAGCAGACATTTTAGTTTGAAAACTCTTATTGTGAAGGGCCGTATATGAAATATGTTAGTGGGAGAAGCATTGTTGTGTAGTAGATAAGATTAGCCCGCCTCCTTTAGGGGTTAGCCAATAGCATGCTGTGAAATGTAAGGGTCTATGCATGTGACCAACATACTAACCAATGATTGGCTCTAAGCCCGGTGAAAGGATGCCTTTACTGCCGTAGGAGTTGTGAGGCCCGTCACATGTCCTCTTGCGTGAATACGATAGTCAACTGAATTGCATTTAGCTGCTCTTCGGCCTGCGGACTCATTGCAGCGTGAGCGTGCCCGGCTGGGACAACTATATATGCTTTGTGATCCTTATACTTTTATTAAATACCTTATATTATAACTTTCTGAATCCAGAACTTTTTCCAGCACTAGGACCTGGCAGATCTTTTTTATTTTTATTTTTTAAACTTAAGTCACCAAAGTCAACTTCTTTAATTTATTTCCATAATGTTTTAACACCCTGCAAACTAACTTGGATTTCATAATTAGTGTCATAATCACAGTTCATTAATTATAAGCTATAATTATTCTGAAATCAGCTTCGTGATAAGACACAATTATGTCTCCAGATGCATTGTTTCTAATCAAGCACTAATATTCAAACATCGCCTAGTGAGTGTAAGTTGTAAACCGTTTGTCATCTGGAAGTAACTTCCTGCGTGTGTTTCCCCCCCCCCCACACACAAATTTTTTCAATAGACCCCCCCCCCCCCTGTCTGCCTGTGTGCAAAACGCGTGTGTGTGTGTGTGCGTTAAGCGTGGCGAGGTACAGTTATTACCATACATATACCGGACATTTGAAGTAAAATATCATTTAATGACTTATTTGAATTGCAAAGGGGATGAAACATCCCTTTCAGGGGGAAGATGCCATATTCCAATCAAACATTTCACTGTTGCGAAGGTTAATGAATGCCATTAGCCCAGCTCCAATAAATTCAGACTTGTACTTTCACGAGATGCATAAATTAGATAAAGGCTCGGAATCCAAAGCTTCATCCAGGGGAGAGGGAAGGTATGACGGCAACACAATTATATGCCTGTGGAAGCGGCGGCTGCTAATTCGAGACAATTTGAAAAGCTCCGACAACCGCACACTTCCATCAGCTTGTGCTTGTTTGGAGGAGCACACATCCTTCCACACAGGCCACGCAGACGCAACCACTGGGCCGTTTACTATTCTTTTCCTCTGTGTTAAAATAATTGTCAATTAAAAAACTTGGCTCATTAGTGAAAATTAACGAAAATGGATCCTAATTGAAGCTCATCTCCATGCACATTAGCGGGATTCATTACCAAACTGAAAAATGGCACACTAAAAGACGAAACCAATTCCACCGATTGGTCTGTTTGCAAGACTGAACGGAGGACAATATTTATTTTCAGAGATATCGCAATAATTATTAACCAATTTGCGCATTATGTTTCCTTTGAGATGCTAATCTGTTGTTCTTATATTTGCATCCTTTGGGATAATGGCTCATCACTTCTAAAAGTTTCCTGCTTGGCACTAATAAGGTCTGACGTGGGCATTTTATATACTTCATTACTCCTTTCAAATGATCATTGGCCTCCTTAATTAGATGATCGTTGAATTATAGCCTCGCTGTAGACTGCAACCTTGAAAAGAAGTTGAAGTTGATGCGACAAATGACACCCCACGCTTGAAAGCTAATGGCTGAGACAAAATGACACGTTATTTTGGTAGTGTTAGATATATAATATATATATAAAATATAATATATAATTCATATATATATACTTTATTTATCCCTAGAGGGACATTTCTAAATTACTGGTCACTTTGAGGACTTCTCTGAAAAGAAAAGTCACATTTCAGCCACATGTTAACACCGCTGTACCTCCATTCTTTTAAATGACGTTATTAACAAGAGTACTTGTTAAAGTTGTTCAAATGGTCAAATATTAAGATATTCCCTTCGTAGTTTGGTGAAAAGATAGAGGCAGAGATGAGGAAGGAGACTGGGTCAATGTTGACTTCATGCACGGTGGGGCGAGATATTAAAAGCTCTGCTCCCACTCTTGCAGCCTCACTAGGTTGAGCAGTGCTATCGAGAATTCACTCCCCAACACACTGAACTGATGACACAAGTGATTCAACGTTTTGAAGCCTCCAAAAGGCTGTAAAATGTGCCGGTTTGCCAAATACTTCTATTTGTTTGGTTAACGTTGGGGCTGCCTCAGGAAACGTATTTTACTGAGCGTAACTCTAAAAAAGTCAGTCGGCGTCACCATCTGGGCACAATGGATGTCCGCATGCCAATCCATCCCATAGTTGTCGAGATATTTCAGTCTGCACCAAAGTTATGGACTGCCAGTCCGACAGAAAGACAAACTAAATAGAATCCGATTGCTTAATATTCACTGCATGACAATTAGTCAGTGCGTTTACATGATGGTATAATTCGAATCTTGATTTAGTCGGACTATGCTATCTTTTGGGTCATCTGCTATTATCCCAATATACATGGCAGTGAGTAATTCGAATCATTGGCCGAAAGCATGTAACGACTCATGTGTAGACCCAAATGCACCCTCGACTCCAGGGATCCTTCAAACTTATATTCCACACTCTGGAAACGGCAGGCAGAGTATCAACAGGACGAAGGGCTGGTAGGTTCACGGGGAGTCGGACTAGCGGGTTAACCAGGGACAGGCAGGGTCGGCGACAGGAAATCTGTCTAGAAACAAGTGCTGGAGAGTCTGGCATAGAAAAGGAAGAACAATCTGGCAAGGTGTGTGTGTGTGTGAGGCAGGAGACTATATAGGGATTTGATTAGTGATCAAAGACAGGTGTG
The DNA here is from genome assembly GCF_029220125.1 of Pseudoliparis swirei. NCBI lineage: Eukaryota > Metazoa > Chordata > Actinopteri > Perciformes > Liparidae > Pseudoliparis > Pseudoliparis swirei. The sequence continues at coordinate 17,328,736 of NC_079403.1, forward strand.
TGAACAGGTGAAGGAAGTCAGACTGACGAGGTGGGAGTGACTGAACCACAGAGTGAGGAGCTGAACTGTGACAACAGGTGTGTGAACAGGTGAAGAGAGTTAGACTGACGACGGGGAGTGAGGAGGGTGTGGAGCTGAAACTGTGACAATGCATGTCATATCCGATACGATAGGTGGCGCTGTTTTCATTACAACTCGTGGTGATACAGCCATTTCTGCTTGACCTCTTCACCACCACCAACAACAACCAACAACATCAACATTTCGAGAAAGAACCATGAACTTTAGTATGTTCAACTCCTTCAATACATTAAGCATAAATTCTGTCTGCTCTTCGGTCCAGACACGTGTGGTGGCTCTTGTGTTCTCCATAGCGTTGTTTGTTTGTTTTCTGCCGGCCAGGCACAGTGACAACTTATCGTCTCTTTCGACTTCCGGGTCACGACATGGGAGGGAGGCAGGGAGGAGGGCGGCGGCATCTCAAGCATGCGCAAAGACGCAAAGTCCAGTTCCTAATCCAATTCACCGTTTCATGCCGCGATAGTCGAATTATCAACCGGATCCGATCGCGTTATCCAGGGGTGTTAATCGGATCGTAGTCGGACCGCACATAATCGAACAAAGGTGTTTACATGAAACGGATAATTCGATTTCAGTCCGACTAAGCCAGTTATTCGAATGCATGTAAACACGGTCACTATGTTGAGAGCATTTTCTAAACACCTCCAGGAAAGAAAAAGACAGTGACCTACGTGTTACACTACCTTTCCCCCAAAGCATGCTGGGATAGGCCCAATGATCCTGGATGGACAGATGGCTTATCAACAACCTACTATTATATTTAATAGTGTTCCCTTATCCTTTCATCCATCCTGCCATGTCTTTTTAAGGACCAACACAACACTGATTTATTTTCCACAATGCAACAACAAGCTGGCAGCATATAAAGGGCAACTACGCCCATTTTCAAAAGGCATTCATGTTATTCCTTTGATCTAAGGCAGTCCAAGAATATAAGTTAACGTGAAAAACTCTCTACAAAATCAAAAAACTAGAGTGCTGAATCTCAGATTTGTGAAATAATACTTATCACAGTCCATTTCTTCCAAAAGATACCCCTAAATACTACACAAAACCATTCTCCCATTCATTGGGAAATCATCACTGGTTCCAGTGTTACTTCTCTGGAAAGAGTAGCTCATTTTCACGAATAAAGACAGAGCTCTCCTGAGCCACGGGGAGAAACATATGAGTATTCTTAATGTCGGGTGGTGTTCCCCTTTAATACAACAGGAGAGCTTGGTGCTCCCAGTTAACCAGACTCGCTGCGGCTCCCGCTCCATCACCGAGGCGTTACGATCACTCTTGATGTACACCACCACCACCACCACATCTCCAGTAAGCAAAAATCCCCTGAGACGGGTCTTTTTTCAGTGCTAACATGTGAAATATTGCTTTGCTGGGTGTTCACTCAGGCGAGCAGAAATCATTGGCTCTCTCTAGGTAAGGTTGACAGATGGCCATCCACACTGAGAAAAACAAAGGCTTGGATGGGAGAGTGAACAACCAGGTCGGCTCATGTTTTATCTCCCTTCACTTTGTAAAACGGCCTCCAAGACTTACCACCCCCCCCCCCCCCCCCACACACACACACACACACCCTTTCCCTTAGTTGTATTTAAGGTGGAAATTACAAAGAAAGACCGTTCGGGGTGGACGTACTTTCAGCCTCTGCCAGAGTGTTTCGGTTCGTCACCGTGGATGGGAATTTATTTTCAACTTTCCTTCCGTTGTGTTTTGATTCCACATTCATACCTGGCAGGAAATCTCTGACACATTCCTACACTTAATCAACACGCTTAGAAATGTACAACTTCAAACTGAAATGCAATTTGCATGTGTTTGCTTGTGCAGAATAATCAAATCATGTGGTATTAGGGCACGCATCAAGCTCTAGAGACAGTGGTTTTGTTCAGGCGGAGGTAATTGAGCCCCTCTGCCATCTTTTTTAGAACATGCCTGACATAACCACTGGTTGTCGGCAATCTGACGAGTATCAGATGAATCATTTTAATGTTAATTACACAGCAGCAGAAATACATAAAAAACCCTTTCATGGTGTGCAATGAAGGAAGTTAAAGATGTCGTTTAATACGGTACCCTGGGATATTTTTTTAAACACAAGACCTGCGAGAGCAAAGAGATGCGTTATATTCAGAAGAGGATCAGGCTGGGGTTAAACTAAACTTTCTTTTCAGTTAGTTTAGTTTTAAATTGGGTTAAAGATAAAGATAAAGAGTTGTTTTTATTGTCATTGTTGTTACACGATGACATTTCCTTTGATGGCTCACATCCAACCAGTAACAGTGAACAACAAAGATAGACAGTGTACAAAATAAAAATACACACGAATAAACAATGTACAAGATAAATATACACAAGAGGAATATAAAATGTTACCAAGTAAAATAAGATAGAATGTGTGCGTTTGTTATGATAGTGGAAGTGTATAAAGTGTCAAGTGTTTCAGGAAGATTGTTACATTTCAGCAGCTTGGTGTGGAAGGGGGGGGGGGGGGGGGGAGGGTGTTCTAGCTGCTTATGTTTGAGTTGCAGCTACAGTGGTGTGTGTGTGTGTGTGTGATTCCACTCACACTCTCTACCTACTCACCGTTTACGTGGACAGGGGGTGTGGTCTCCCTGGTTCCCCTGAAATCCACGATGATCACTTTGTTTTTCTGGTGTTAAGGATATTAACACTACAGGTTATTGTCAGTACACGACTCCACCAGATGGTGGACCTCCTCTGTGCAGTGCGCCTCCTCGTTGTTTGATATCAGACCCAAGTGGTGTCGGTTAGTTTCCAATTTAACTGAACGCCTGGAGGTCTGGACTTGTAATTTATGGCTTTGGAAGAACGACAAGACGTTTGCGGGAGGAACACGAGTCACATTAGGAGGAGGAAAGCACATAGAGATGAGAGGTGGTCCGTTATTCTGTCGTTGTTTCCTGAAGTGCACACATAAAATATGTTCTGATGGCAACACTGCCGCTGGGGCTCTATTATTGTTTTTTCATGGATATAATTTAAACTTAATATCCAGAATAGCAGTTATTGATTTGCCAATCTACCTGCTGTGATCGCCTCGGTACGTCTACATAATTACTAATGATCTCATTTTCAAACGCCGTGACATGCTGAATTCTCAAAACGAAATGGAAGATTGATTACGAGCATATGATGAAAACCATGGGGTTGATCACTGGAACACTTTTTTTCTTCTCCTGCCTCGTTTCATTTCTCCAGGAACACAGCGACGTCAGTGCCGCGATGATGTTATTGTGTTGATTTGATGTCAGTGTCAAATAATCCCGATGTTTATTCTGATAGCATCGGCAGTACAGTTAAAAAACCAGCCCGCTCTCATCGTGGTTAACGTTGTGAACACAAACAAAACTAAGTTTAAAATTGTGGTTTGAGGTTTAAATATTCACGTTATGTAAATTACGTAACCTACAAAAGATAAGTTGTCAATAAATCATTATAATCGTGTTTTTAACAATGTAAATCGGCATTGTCCTTGATCGTGTTGACATATGAGCAATGCTTTTTTAAAACTTTTTTTTGGCAGAATCATTCACTGATTGGAGATCTATATGAAAAATCAAAAATAATCTTAATTTATATCACATTATATACATATAGTCGGGTTTATCACCAGCCGCAACCCCCTTGACATTTCATTTCCTTTAATCCATTTGATTACAACTACAATATTGAGAAGAGCACCTTTAAACTAGTGGATTATTTTAAACTAGAAAAAATGTATACAAAGATAAATCTGTAGAAGGATAACACAATGTTGTTCTGTGTGCCAAGATGGAAGTCATATGTTGTGTATATAAAGGTCGACTCCATCTGCATTCTTTTCTGTTTTTTAAAAATGGAAACGCCCACTCAGCCTTCAGCAAAAAAACTGAGGTAGAAGTAAAACAATCAATAAGGTTATGAATAATGTGATCGCCAGCACAAGCCGAGTCAACCCTGTTCATGTTGGGAAATTTCTGAAAGGGTTCAATTGTTTGTTTTATTCTGTGACTTTCTGATACAAAGCTCAGCAGAACATCTCTCAGCTTCTGAGCCAGTAGCGTGACTGTTTCTCCAGACTGGGTCGGGCCGGACAACTTCTAGATTAATAGACACTGTCAGGTCAAAAAGTATTACGATGGCTTGGGAAAATAGTGTTTTGTCGTTTAAATATCAAATGTGAATCTCTGGATTTTAATACATAGGAAACACTTCTACGCTACAGAATGATGTATAAATCTCAAAGAAAAATACTAATAATGGTTCTGCCCTTTCAAGAGAGAAATTTCCTTCACCTTGATGCACCAGCTATCTATCAGTGAAAGATGGATTCTGAAGTCTGGCAGGTGACATAAAGATGACCAGGTCAGGCAGCGATGGAGACGCCCCCTCTCTGTCTTTGATGCGTCGGATCGCAATGCCGTGTCAGCAAAATGGACTCGATGGCAGTAAACGAACGCGTCGGGCTGTAAGTCTGCATATAGACAGGGTCACTTCACCTGGTTACTGAGGGCGAGCAGCTGCTCAGTCAACCCTGAAAGCATGTGTGCTGGATGATTCGATCTGCTGAGGCAGCATAAACGAGAGAGAAAAAAAATCCCATTGGAGGGTTAGGGTTAGGGTTACTCGTTTCGGGATTACAAATAAGATGGCGCGGCTTTCTGCGGGCACAGAGGTATCGTGTCGTGCTCTCAGTCACCGTTAACCTCCCATGTATCTTTCATTCTCAGCCCGCTGTGCTTCGCTGTCCATCACCCGCAGCCGTTCTTCTGGGTGGTCATAACTCATGCGGAGTTCTGGGAAGAAGAAGCCTCCCGTCCTCTGGGATGAACTCCATGTTATCCCCCTCAGCATCGATTAGCACGCTGCTACGCTGACACGGACAGAGACGGATAGAGTCTCCTGGATCTGTCCGCCTGATAATCCCCGCTGCCAAAAGAGGGGAGGACACTGAACCAAACGGGCAGCGCGCGTTTCCGACGTCTCCGCGGCTAATGTCAGGCGGGAGGCGTATCTCGACAATGAGGAAATGAGGAGGCGACCCGGCGAGGCCACGATGCATATTGCTCTGACCCTCCCACTTGGCCCCGCCATTGTTTTTCAATTAATCGCAGCCACTTTGCGGCGAACGACACTGACAGATGGCAAGGTCTTTGTCGGGGTTCGCGGCGGTGCGAGGCAGATAGTGCTTACTGGTGGGGAAAAGTGAATTTTGGGGCCAAATGATACACGCCCCCGAGCAGAGCCACTGAGGCAGATTTCTAAGTGCTGATCTATTCAAAGTGCAAGGAACCAGGAAATAAGGTAGATGTGTCTCTACAGGTCTGGAGGATATTACAGATGTCAAGGGAGCGCTTTGCATGGTGAAGAGACGAGAACTAGGTTTCATCATAGTTTGTCAATTATGGACTTTTAAACTTTTAATGGAGCGCACGGGCCTTTGCCAGGGCTTCAGATTATCAACATCTCTACTCATTTCTGAATTTACAGTGCTTTATGTTAACATAAAAAGAACTGCTACAGTTCTGAGAAATGTTATCATTGGTGTAAACAAATAACACCAATGCTGCTTCTATCTATGGGGTCAGATCAGTCTCAATAATTACATATGCCCACAGAGAGAATCACTGTAGATTCACAAATGCGTACAGAACTATTGACAAATATATTCAATTTACAAATGCACGCAGAACGATTCACAAATACATTCCAATGCACACAGAAATAAATTACGATGTATATAAATGTAAAAGAAAAAGTTAACGTCAAGACACGAAGATAAGCCCCGCCCCTCAAAGGCGGGACGACATCTGATTGGCTACAGATAGGTCTATGTTGAAAAAAACGTATTTACGAGTTGAGCCACGGCAGGGGAGTCAAAAAAATGTGTGCACAAATGTGTAGCAATCCACAAACACATGCAGAGCGATCCACAAATAAATACATATAAATCCACAAACAAATAGACAAATCCTCAGAGAAATGCATAAATATACTTGTGATTTTACTTTTACATTTATATCAATCTTCATTCATTTACGTGTGCGTTGGAATGCATTTGTGAATCGTTCTGCGTACATTTGTCAATTTTATATATTTTTGAATTGTTCTGTGCGCATTTGTGAATCTTCGTGTTTGCATTTGTGAATCTCTCTGTGTGCATTTGCACTTATTGAAACTGATCTGACCCCATATCTGTAAGCCGTCAGAATTCAAAGCGTCCTCATACCGTAACGACAGAAAGTTTGTTTGTCAAAATGATATGCATGACCATTGGAGAAGATTATAGGACAGGTGAACAGTGTGGAATGGTCTTTAACACATGGTCAATGTTATGAATTGAAACTGAAACCAAAATTTAGGTTCAGGAAAATCTCATGGCTTACAATACGTTTGTGATGTGGAGTTTCAGTTCCTAAACGGGACACAAACAGTATCCTGGTTAAAAGTCTGCCGACATGTTGTTTAGTAGTGGAACCATTTCAGAACAAGTTGACTAAATGTTACGCTAATCATTTACTCAACTAATCAAGTGTGATGCAAGGGAGAATAGATTATGAGACTGCCTTTACGAGTGAAAAATAAATACAACAGCTGAAAAATACGTTGTTATCCAAACAAAAAAAATCCTCAAAATGTAAGATTAATGGGGTAAAAAAAAAAAGAAGCTGTAAGACTTTCCCTTTCAATCTCATCCGGCCTCCGACTTACTGTACATGCCTCGACCGGAACATTCACGAGGTAGAGGCTGAGAATATAACTTTGATCAACACACAATCTCATTTTAACCAAAGAGTGATTGTTCTCTTGTATGACATTTTTATTTCTCTAGATTTTAAATGTTTAAAGACCACCAAAAGCCAAGCCTGAAAGTCACCGAAAAATCTGATATTGGTGGTTTAAGTGTTGAAAAGTATTGTATATAGAGGGATAAATGCCGCTGACCCTTCATTGTCTCTGGACGCTAGACTCCAGTGCCGTTGAGGGCCAGGATGCCGGTTCCTCTCCTTTATGGCCCACGATGACTCTGGCAGATGTGCTGTTAAGTAGCTCTCAATGATTGTTAGTGGGGACCTAACTTCTCCCTGGTGCTAAGCTATTGATTTTGCATTAGATAAACATGAATCTTGTAAATAAGTGTTGAGCTTGAATCTATTGACCCTCCCCATTGTGCTCTAAGAGAGAGAGAGAGAGAGAGAGAGCTTTGAACATTAGCCGACACAATGAACAGACCTTCACTTGAAGCGTAATTATCTTTCCCACTGATGTGCAGTGAGGGGACAAATGGGAGCGCCAGAGGTGACAGATTCTCTGCCGGTGGACTCCCAAAGGTCAAACCTCCGAGCTAAAAGACTAGTGAGGGAAACAATACACCGTTACGATTACCAACAAATACAATTTGGGTTGAATAACTGAACCCAGAGATGGAAATATTGATGAAGGCTTTTGGAAACAATAACGATCAAGGGCAGAGTAGGTATCTATTTGAGTGACCTTCACAGTTTAAGTAACGTGAATCAGCAATGCATAAGAAGATTTTCAATGCATGACAGAACGGCTGTGTTTACTGTTGGCCATCCTCTATAAGCAGACACACAGGATAGAGAATAGGCCCGCTGGGCTTTGTAGTATGACGTAGGAATCGTTCTTTGTCCCCAGAATGACAATAGATACAAGTTATGGTCCAGATCAGACCCAATACTCTAAATCTAGTGAGACGGACATAAAACAATAGCTTGATGCCATGACTCTTGGCTTACTACCACAGATTTCATCAGAGCTTTAATGATACCAATAATGTTCTGAACGCTGCGTGGACAGAAATTCATTTCAGAAAAGAGTAACAACAAAAAAGAAAAGAAAAGCCCCGGTGATGTTTCATCCATCTGTTGAAGCGTCTTTTCTCCGTGGCGAGGAATTTATTAAAAAGTCTCCAACAAGTCTGATTTATGTTTATAGGCTTCTAAACAGACAGGTAGTCAGTGGAGCTCGGGGGAGCGCTAAACAGAAGTACATAAAAACAATGGCGAAGGGATTGGATCAGCTCAGCTGAAACGCATTTGTCCCGGGGGAAAAAGCCTCTTCGGCAGCAAAAAGGAGCGGCGGCAGCCACGGACAGTATATCTGGGAAATGGAATCCGTTGACCGTTTATTAATCAATAAACACATTGGGTTGCATCAAAGCGGAACGCATTTTTGCTCCGTTTTATAACGTCACTGATTAATTTCCACCGCGGTCTTTCTTCGCTGCCGCAGAGGGCCGAAGGCTAACAAATTGAGCGCATATAAGCCCGTGTGTGGTCGACGCTGGCGTAGTAAATACTTCACCGCTGCACGGGACGTGGGCCAGAGCGGGCGCCGCATGGTCAGCTTTCACGTTCGCGAAGGGCAGAATAAATGCCCGCGCGCGTGTTGTCGCCGGCGCGTTGACATCCGCAGCCTCCCTCCCACCCGGTCGAGGCATGCAAGTTGGAGGCCGGATGAGATTGGAAGTGAAAGCCTTCCAGTTTTATTTAACCCCGTCCCTCCGATTCAATATGAAGCCTGCCTGTGTGCACATGATAACTGAGCAAAAAGGTTGACATCAATAGGACTGACTTGACTGTCTCTGCGTGTGTGTGTGTGTGTGTGTGTGTGTGTACCAGTCTGTCTACTACACACACATGCATACAGGGGGGGGGGGAGCGTCCAAGTGTGTGTACGTGTAATATGTGTGTGTGTGTGTGAAAGCAACACCCCAGACAGACGGGGCTGCTGGCACCGAGCCGGCCTGTCAGTGAGTGATTAGCGAAACCTGCTACACTAATAATCCTCCTGTAATAGTTTCCTCAGAAGATGGCCCATTTGATTATTGGAATTCATTGGGGCCTTTAATTACACGCGCCAGGCATTTCCAGGCTAATTTGCACCTCCGTCCCGTTTAGCATTTCAGAGTGGCAAATCGTTCCCGGCACCTTATTAGACATCTCCGATCGCTGGCGCCGTATTCTCTGCAGCCTCGGCCGCGTCAATACAGAAGTATTTTAAAGAAAGTTGGGGAAAAAATAACTGATGAGGAGCATTGAGGCAACACAATCATGGTAGATAAGTAAATGCGCATTGGACTACAATCTCAATAAGTTTATTAAACGACTGGGTTCTTGTTATTTGAAACCATAGAAGCACAGATGGGTAAGAAGTTATCTAGATAGTATTGTATTTCTGCATTTTATATTCCAGGTACAAAAGTGTTGTCATTGACACACCGATGGTAGATCTTTTTATCAAACACATTATGACATATCTCCTTCATTGCCCACTAAAATATGAGCCAATAAAAGGTAATAAACACAACAGCCTGGACAATGTCAGAGAGGTTCAAGTTTATGCTAATTGTGAGATAATGCAAACGCTGATGCTTTTTTCCTATCTTTTTTTCAGTTGTATTGCTTTTGTTGCCAGATGAAAGGAACTCCTACTCTTATGAAAATCTAATAACGTTCATCTTTGAGGGAGTTATTGAATTTTGATGGTCTCCCTATGAGTGCCATTTATATAACTTAGCAGGAAATCAAAAGCCGTTTGACAATCCGAGGAATCAAACTGTGCTACACAGGCTTATCGTCGTCATCTGCTCTGGAAATTTTTCTAAAAGTCTGGGATTGTTTCTTCATTTCTTCTTCCTCCTTTTTTCCAATCACAAAAGCCCCGGAGACATAATTTTGTTATGTTTTTTTTTTCTTCCCCCATCCCGTTTCTGAGACCTTTTTCTCTAATTGTTGTACCACTGCTATTACAGACATGTATTACTCCTTTCCCTCCCTTCTGGCCGTAGATGGCAGAAATGATTCCTCCGCCTGTCTACACCGATCAGGTGAGGGAGCCTATCTGATGGTGCTTGCTGAGGAAGCATGATTACATCTGAGCTATGAAGTCACTTTAGTCTTTTCTAAAATAGCCACGAGGCAAAAAGTTCTCACCACAGAAAAATGTAATCTACCGGACAAAACGGTCAAACAATCCTCAAGTCTACCATGATCTCTGAAACATGGTGAGATTTTTTTCAAGCGATGTAGCTTTTTGCAAAGGACCAATTACTTCATAATACATCTACAGCTCTTATCGTTCAAAGTCAGAACCCAACCCGCCCTTCTGCAAATAGAAAGTGGAGAACTGGATGTTCAAGATACCCTTCGCTAAGCCCCTCTCCCCCAGCTGCCACACAACCACACAGCCCACTGAAATACCCCAAATAAACCTTTTTCACAGCATTCCTTTGGTCTCAATAACAGTGATATGGAAAATACAGGTTGTATTCAATAACATTGATGGTGCCATCCAATCCTAGTGTCCCATGAAGCCACGACTAGTTAGCTAACCAAGACGTCTACCGACTAGCACGGCTTGTTACACCCAGACCCTCTGGGTAGTTCTGTTTTCACTGTTTCTGTGGTGTTGTCTGTCACTCACCTTGTTTCTCGTTTCAGACTCCTCCCTCCTTGTGTGCCGCCCTCCTGTGTGATTGCAGACGCCGCCCTCATTATTTCCACCGGTGCCTCATTCCCCTGTGTATTTAGTTCTGTGTCGACCTCTTGTCTTCGTCGGTTCGTCTCTAAATGTTGGCAAGTAAAGATATTTTGTTCCTGAAGTCTGACTACCTCATTTCTACTGTCTGCGATTGGGTCCTACTTCCCGTGGCAAGTAATATCTTTACTTGTCAACATTTAGAGACGAACCGACACAGAACTAAATACACAGGGGAATGAGGCACAGGTGGAAACAATGAGGGCGGGGTCTGCAATCACACAGGAGGGTGGCACACAAGGAGGGAGGAGTCTGAAACGAGAGACAATCGGCATTTCTTAATATGCGTACTTTCCTCTACTTGTGTCCTCGTGACTCGTGAAACGTCATCAGTCTCAGCCCGAGTACATGTTCCAATTCAAAGTTCGCTTCTCGCAAAGCACGGTCAAAATGCCCGGATGTGACTTGATCCTCCCACTTTCCGGAGGATGCATCAGAGGAGACTTGTGCGTACTCTGGCCAGCATATATCCCAGAATGCATTTCACCAGCAACCGGAAACAATAGCGGAGGAGAAAATAAACTACTGACGGATGACTTTTTATAAATACTACTGTTGTTGAGTCACGGAATGTAATGTTAGGATGTTTTGTTTATTTGACTGTAAACAATAATTTACAGTGAATAATTGGAGTAAACTCATGAGCAAGAACAGCTGATGTGGTGACGTCATCAAGTCAGCTGCTGTTCCAATCGCAGAAAGACCGTCCTCCCAAGTCCAGACTCCAAAAGAACACAAGTCTGTACTCGCGTACTTTGAATTGAGAAATGCCGAAAGTGAGTGACAGACAACACCACAGAAACAGACAGTGAAAACAGAACTACCCAGAGGGTCTGGGTGTAACACGGCTAGTTTAGAAAGTGGAAGATCTCCGATACACACTGTATTCTTTCTGTTGGCCTATTTGCATCCGGCATGTGGGGACACACACTGTTAGCCACCACTTTAATGTTTAAGCTTCTAACCTTGTTTAAGTCAGACAATTTTGTTCACGTTTCTTCATCGTTTTTTAACTTGATACATCTGTTAATAAGCCAGGTGCATCTCATTGACTAATGAATTGAATGCCAACTGATTGCGGCCACTTGACTGACAGTAAACATGCTGAAAAGGGGCTCGGTAGCTTAGAGCCTGCTTTGGATCATTGTTGTGGCTTTCAGAACCACATATTTCACTGTTTGGTTTATCCGCACAGCTCTCCTCAACCTCCTTTTCCAAAGTTGGCCACGAGCTGGTTAAAGGTTAGCAACTAAAGAACCACTTTTTTTTTTTCTCCGGAGTCGGTTGAGACCAAAAGGACTTTCATGGCTCAGTCAGTCTCTTACGTGCCTTTGAGAAAACGGGGAGAGTCCAAATGGATCACACTTTTAAGTAGCGGGTCATGATGATACAGCAAAGAATGCAGCCACTTGTGCAGGCAACTGCACTGGGATTTTCCAGTGACTCGATTTGGAAAACGGGCATCATCTTCAACCTCCCAGTCGTCGCAGCACAGACCTTCACTTTGGTTTTGGCTAAGTTCCAGATTGTTTTTATGCGAGTGGACACGGCGGTGGTCTATGTTGTGGCCGCGGGGGGGCGGAGCAGCCAGACTTTGACTTCTGGTTCAAGGTTAATGCCTATTGGCTCACCTCTGGACACACACGGCTGTGATTGATGCATGCTCAGTCGCCATGCTCGAGGGATTAACACTACCCGAATAACAGCGGCGTTTACATTTGATGACCTTTTGCATCACCTTCCCACTCCGGCACGGATTACCGCCACCGCGTCTATACCTTTTTGTTTTCCGACCAGAACAAAGAGATGAAGATCGAGGCAGACTGGGGGCTGTTTTTAAGAGAAAAAAAACTCGTCCTTTCTGCCTAAATAAAACTGTAAAACTGTAGTTAGGTGACTTCAGAATTCATAGTCACTACGACATCTTCGTTCGGCCAAATGCAAATTATTAGCGTTCCCGCTGATTGGTCTGTTGAAAAAAAAGACTAATTCCAGAAAAGAGTCATCCGTGTCATGCTGCATTTCTACGGCCTCATGAAAAGCAAACTGGGCCCTCGGGCAATGGACGCGCTTGCATGTGTACCGCGCCACACGAGAGTCGATCACAGGCCATCTGGTCAGGGCCGGCAACAGCTCTGCCTGCGGCAAGCTACACAAGCAAGTCATTTATAAGTGTCGCAGGTGGTCCCCGGCGTCCTCAAACACTGTAATGAGTAATGAGGGTTAGTCCATCGAGGATCCGTCTTCCAGCAGGGGCTGCGAATGCAAGGACAGCACATCCACCAGGAGGGCGTAGTTTGATCATGCGGTATGTGAATATGACCAGCAGGCTATGCATTAATGGACACCTTGACCTTCATTTATATGATTTATAATGCATGTCCCCACAGAAGTTTTTTATATATATTCTTTTTTTTTATGTCTTGGCGATGAAAATCTGGTAAGTAATCATCTGCAACATGTTTTTTTTAACTTTGTGAAACGGAAAGAAAGAAAATATATAAATAAATCACAAGGCCACCGATTTCAGTCGGACTGTACCAGCCAAGAAGTCCGATGTCTCGTCAAGAATCAGATTGATTTTAATGTCGAGATGAAAAGCAAACACATTTCTCGTATTGAACTATTGAAACAGTGGTTTGGCAAAACGGGTTGTTGTAGAAAAAGGGCCTTTATTCCCAAGAGGTTTACTGAAGCAAAAGTGCAAATGAGAAAAAACATTTATCCATGATTTTCAATACAATTTAATTAAACTGAAGAAAAAGAACAGCTTCAGCTCCTCTTTTCTGCCTTACTCCAGGGATTTCACCTCCTTAGCCTCACAGGTCAGCATAGCCTGATGCAGCAAAAAGGCCAAATATACCAACCAAGCATCACACAGAATAATTAACATGGGCAACTATTCATACCAAATATTATAGAATGCCACTTAATGCAGAACTGTCCTATTCTATGTCCTGTTGGCCTTCTATTGTCCGTCTGTCCATCCTCTGTTGCTCTCAAGGTTGGTGGCGAAACATCAATGGCGGCTCCTCCAAAGGTGAGCTGCGTCAGCATCGGTTATATCTGGAAGATGAGAGAAGAAAGGCTTTTCTCGATGGAAAAGATCCTTTAGGTCGCCTCCTGACTCGCTTCAGCAAGACTTGTATTGACAGATGGTCCAGCCAATCACCTGCCAAGTAATTTTTTTGAGAGTGGCGGCCCTTTTCCCAGACAGTTTCCAATGACGGCTTCTCAGATGGCTCCGTGGAACAAACCATCTGGAGGTGGAAGCCAGACCCCACTGCCCCTCCCCCCTCCAACACCTGCCTGCTAACATACAGAATGTAGAGCACTGTGTGAGGCATGAATAAACTAAAAAGCAACTACGTAGGAAGATTGGAGTCAAACCACAACAGGTATTGCACAGAATTCGACCAAGAGAATTAACCTCAGTCAAATTCAACGCTCCTGACATTATGTCGCACCTGTGACCTTGTGGAGGTCCTTGTCCAATCACTATCGCTTTCCCAATTGTTCAAGAGCACAGCCTGACATAGAAAATATAAAGAAACAGGTGCAAATGCAGTATAACCAAAGCATTTCCCATGTGAAGTGAGTTGGAAAAACCTCTGGAATAAACGGGTGAGGAAATGCTGCCAAAGTGTCTAAGTGGAAACACCGTGGATGAACAGAGAAAGATAGAGAACAATATGGAAGCTCTAAGAAAGTTCTTCAGGTGTGATCTACAAAGAAAACAAGGAAAAGAGGTCACAGGGCCGCCCACTCTGTGTGACTAACAGCTGGTCTCTGGCAGGTGAGGAGCCAACGCACCACAGCGTCTTTGGCTGCCTAACTCCAAAGATGGAGCCAGAAGGATGTCAACAACTTCAGTGCCACATAAGCACTCACAAAACAATCCGTTGATCAAAGAAAACCCGTCAGCGCGACTGCTTTCTGCTCCAGTGCAGAAAGTAACGGGATCATGGCATCCTTCCCTCCTCGGCCACTGTCTCCCACTCTCCTATGTCTGAGGACCTAAAGACTGCCGTCCCTGGCTAATAATTGCTGACACACCAAAGCCAACATAGCCCAGCGAGCCTTTAATAGTTTTCATTTTTCTTCCTTACAGGATGGCCTCTGAGGTGCCATCATGAATGATCAGCACACGGCGCTGCAGCTCCCTGTGCAGGCTGCAGCTCTCCCACACATACACACACACACACACACGCTCTCTCTCTCTCTCTGATCTTTTAGCCAGCCCAGACATCTCTCAGCTCTCTGGCCATTACTCCCTCTGTGTCTTCCTCACCTCTCATCTACTCCCCATTCAGACAATTTATATAGGATTTTGTCTTTGCCCACACATTTCATCACATGGCCTATTTTCATCATCACAGGGCCCATTTCACAGACATTAATGCTCCTTTTCTCTTAAAAAACCCCCCCCTCAAAAACGTGAATCCGTAAACCAGTTCCTGGGTACGATTCATCAGGTCCTGACAGAGGACGCTGCACGAACATAAAGACAGGATGGCTGCTGGCGTGTTAGCCTGACCATTATTTTGCCCAAAGAGCCGAAAAGACGGGCAATGATTGGAACGAATCACTGAAAAGCGAAGAGCCCACAAGGGTAAAGCAGCCTGTGAGGAATCGGGCGCTCTTACGTTCGGCCTTGCAACCCGTTGGCGTGCCGGCGCGCATGGGTGGAGGAGGAGTGGAGCATGGCGTCTCAGGCTGATACTTGTGTGGAGGAGACGCTTCTCCAGTACTGTTATTGTTTGAACTGGATTCCTATAAGCTATCGGGTGTATCCATATTGTGGAATGAATGCTGTACAAATAGGAGATTAAAACACAACCGCATTATTTATGACAGAAAAGAAAAATGTTACCTCTGAATTTTGAAATATTCCGATTTTTTTAAGACCAGAAATCATCCGAATAGACGCAGGAATATTCCATGAGGCTTATTTTCAATGTTTTCCCATCCCTGATTCCTAATCACAAGTACGATAGATGTAGCCGGTAACTGTGTGTAGATACGGTACTGGTGCAGCTCTCCAGAACACTTTAGGTCAGAATCTACAAATAGTTGTTGGACTTTTCAGAGAACAAACTTTCCCACAGAAGTTGTATTCTCAAGAGGTAACTCTTCCTTCTTCTGTTTCATCTCGCTGTTGGTTTTGGAGGTTATCACTCGGTTAAGAGGCGTGTTTAGGAGCGTGTTTTCCTGACTGACAGCCTCTCAAATTGAGCCGCAGTCGCCGCCTCTCGGCTTCCACCCAACCTCGACCGCCTAAATTTGGATATTTTCAAATCTAATCTCCTGGCTATACGAAGCATCCCTTCAGAGGGAGATGAACGTTACAACAGACAAGAAATGCTTTTCTCCAGATCTCACCTGCTTTTGGATGAAACCCTGCCCGCCCCTTTAACCCTCCCGTTACCTTCGGGTCAATTTGACCCCATTCAATGTTTAATGTCGGTGTTCTTTCGGGTCAATTTGACCCCAGGCTGTTTTTCACTGTGTCAAACATATATATATTTAAAGGGCTATTTAGGTAGTCAACAAACAACCATAAAGTACCTCACACTTAAACTTGGAAAACAATATTAATTCTAATAATTTTCTGGAGGTTTTAATTGCTGGGGTCAAATTGACCCCAAGGGTAAAACATGTCAGTAAATATAAAGGTAACAGGAGGGTTAAACATTGAATGGGGTCAAATTGACCCTTAGTTAACAGGAGGGTTAAAGCCGAAGAGGAAAGAAGCCGGCGTGAAGAAGAAGTACATGTGTACTTGACGAATACAAAGTTAGAAAAATCAAAGCTCACGTGGCGTCTGCACGCCCCTCGTTTGCCTTCATCGCTCTTTGTTTATCCGCTTCCCTCCTGCGTTGTCGTCTCTGATCCGCTTCAATCAGGAACGGTTCCATGTTGCAGCTTTAAACTAAACAATTCCGCTCTAATCCTCCCTGACTCACTCTCACTATCAATCAAACGTCCCTTGTCTGTCAGCCGTGAGAAACGTTTGATTGAGGATGATGACAATTTGCATCTTGTTTGTCACGATCGCTTCCCATCAGTAATCTACCCTCCAACCCTCCCACAGCTACGCTCCTGTGGCTCGCATATTTCCACCATCAGCCACCAGTTCTGCCTCTCTCCTTCCGGGGGGTTCCTGATCTTGCATTGCCGCCGCCGCCACCGGCTCTGTTCTGCTCGGGGTCCCGGGGCTCCAGCTGTCAAACAAAGGGGGTCGGGGTCTCTTTTTTGCCATTATTGCTGCACAATGGGAATCAACTGACGCTTCTTAGGGACATTTGGGACATTATGTAAAGGATATCACTGAGGTTACTTTGGTTTTATGACACTTTACGTTTGACTCGGTGCTTAAAACAACCACAATGCACGGCGGCTCATTTAGGCCTCTTTCTATTATATGTCTGTTGTGAGCCCGCGTTAAAGTCGGGCGTGGGTGAACTAATGGCACGGGGCGGCGATGCACCGATGATAATTGCTCCGCCGAAGTTTCGACGTCGCTCTACATCCCCATTCCCCACCAACCCACCTCGGCGAATGCCGGGGGCGTCTCACACCAGGGCACATACTCGGCCGTGATTGATCGCACTGCTTATAATTTCCTAATTTCCAATCCACTGGGGGACTTAACTGGAAGGAGGCATTTTTCCTGAGCACCGACCGGCTTCCGCACAGCTCTAAATGGGGGAGAATCTTCCAGCCCATTAAGCAGACTTTCTGTGTCATAAAAGTTTGGTGGCAGAGCACCACCACCCTGCCCCCTTCCTCCTCCTCCCTCCCTCAGCAGCAGCAGCATGGAAAAGTCTGTTTGATCCGCAGGCTGCAGGTTAATAGAAATCAGCCTGCTCATCAGCAATAGTGGATTGAACTTAACCACCCACCTCCGCCCTGTCAATTCAGATTTGGGAAAAAAACCACTCACGCTGGCCATTTCCCTTTGTCAGGTAATCAGTATTCCACTATAATCCTTCTCAGGGGTAAAATTACAATGACCCGTCTCCGGTTCCCGAGTCGGGACGGGGGGCGTCAAGCGTAAACCCCTAACATCACAGAAAAATAATGTGCTGCGTTGCTGCTCTGTACAGATATTATTATCGCATTAAACAAATGGCCGCTGTTGATACGCGGCGGCACACAGTCATGGTTCTGGATGGTGAATGCAGCATTTTTAGCAAATTCTCCGGTGAAGTCATCGACGTTGCCGTTTGCCCGCTAAACCTTTACCGCGGGTCCTGCGGTGATACTCGCAGTACACGGAGGCTACTAATGGGTACAACTGTGTCCCTGTACGTTGCCGGGGGTTTTGCTGCATCATGGCGTAACTTCATAAAGCGGCAAATATTGACGACCACGTTTTTTTGGGCCCGTTGGCTTTTTCATGCAACGTGCCTCTTTGCTTGTGCCTCTACACACGTTTAAATCAACTAACAACAATGCTAACAGTGTTGTGGAAATATGATGCAAAATAATGTCTCATAAAATAGGGTTGTTTATATCCGATACATCCAAATGAGATATCGGATTTGTTTTCTCCAGTGACCGATCTGGAGTGAGCAGGCGCTTAGCTTAGCTTAATTTAGCTTAGCATAAAGAATGGAAGCCTGACTGCCCACCAGCAACCCCATTTTTTAAATATTTGTTTACAATTCAACATCTATTAAGGTTGCAGCACACAGTTTAAACACAACATAAAACATGTGTCGTGTAAATTACTGAGCTTTTGAACAAAGTCAGAATAGCGGTGACCCCGGTCTTTTAATCTTAATGCTAAGCTAACATATTTCCCTCCTAGCTCATTCTTAACGTACAGGCAATTCAACAAAGTGAATAAGCAGACATCCCATAATGTCAAACTCCTTCCCGCTGTATTCAATGGGACGTCGTGAAGGTTTTCACAGTGCCTTTCATGCTAAAGACGGCGCTCCCGCTCACGACTGGTTCCTTCTGGATGAGGCTCATGTGAGATGTTCCACGTTCCTTCGTCTCCAACGTGAACAGGGAACATCGTCAAAAGGCACAGAGAGCCATTCGCAAAAAGGTGTCGCATTCCTTTCCCGTGCTCCTTTGAGGACTTTTCAATCACGCTTTGTGCCCTCACCTCTACTTCTGTCTTTCTTTGGGAATCGACACGCGATATCGATGTCGCTCGTTCCGGATTCTGACTTTGTTCCACGCAGTCGTGTGATTCGTTGCGTAGACGGGATGCAGTGACAGCGCATGGACTGAAATAAATTCACTGAAATAAATGGAGGGATGTTTTTAGGATGGGGAAGGGAGCAGAACCACTGCTGTATTTTTGCGGGTTATAATCAGGTGTTGATTGCAGACCTGGCTGCTGATTGAGCCTTTAATCTCAAGATTTGAGACTCAACGCATCTCCATAAGCAGTCAGGTGAGGGAACTTATGAATCTTCATTTCATCATTAATTAATAGTGATGAGGAAGAGACGCAGCTCCACTGTGTCCCATTTTAAATGCTGGGTGAAAAACAAAAAACAAGAGTGACACAGCAGGTTAATATTATCCAGAGGTTTTGAAATCTGTTATTCAGTGAAGCCGAAGCCAAAATGGAGCGGTGTAAAATGAACTTTTCTTTGCTTCTCTTTTTCCTGTTCAAGGTGGTGACGCTGAGGCAAACTTGACCAAAAAGAAGAGGAAGAACTGGTTTGTTGTACTGTGTGAATGCCCTTTGAAGGGAAACGGGAGTCTGTAGCAGCCCCGCACATAATGGAGTGCCGTGTTTGAATCAGAATCGATCTGCTTGGCTCCCACCTCACATCTTTTCTTTTCTCATTCAACGCCTTTTTCATCTGTGTCAAAGTTTCCAACCAGGCTCGTTGAACAGAAGAGTGGTTTCATGGAGGTGAGCTACGCCAGCTGGATGGTCCTCCTGTACAATGAAAATAATACAAAGTGAAAACTCTCCAGGTGTAACTGCAGTCAGGTATCTCACTCATTGGTGTTATGGGAAAACGCCCCACCTTTCATGTTGATGGTTCTTGTGTGTGCTGTATTGACCCAAAGAACTGAGTTCATCTTTATGTTTCCTAAGCTGTCAAACAGTCATTTATATCTTCGTCGTCTTCCACATAGTCCGGCATCTTGCACCGCCATGTTTCTCCAGCAGCCCAGATCGGACACTAGCTCCAGTGAGAACCTTCCGCATACGTGATCTGAAAGGTAGGGATGTGTTACGAAACGTACAAAATAATTAATTACTAAATCATTAAAGATGGTAGTATTGATAAGTCACAATAATGCTGTTGCTTTGTATTCTTACTTTTTTTACCTTCGCATTCTGCGGAAGGTTATGTTTTGATCGCTGTGTATTTATTTGTATGTGTGTTTGTGTGTTATTCGCATAACTCAAAAAGTGTTAAACCGAATCGCATGAAATTTGGTGGGATGATTGGTTATTATCCCGGGACCATTTGATTACATTTTGGGATCGATCAGGTCAAAGGTCAAGGTCATGAAAAGGTCAACATCTTCTTTTTACCATAGCACGGTCAATTTATATCCAATTGGCATGCAACTGATGCCAAAATGTTCATAATTCAATGCCCAATCTTGTGATATGATATGTCATAATGACGGCATTACATACCAAAAAAGTGGCCACGGCAAAGGTATGCGCTCTACCGAGTGCCCGTTCTAGTTATGTTTTGATAATTTATTATCAAGTGCCAGCGCACATATGCTCGGGCTGAGCTCCTCTAGATACACACACACACATTCTCACACATACACACGCACACGAGAAGCACGAGCAGAGAGGCCATTGTGGTGAAGTGAAGGATACTCGAGTTGACATCAGCTACGCCGGTTGCTCACACACTTTCCCTCATATGTTTTAACAATTGACATTTTCACTGCAGCTATTTTAAGAGGAAAAGCACAGGTGTCATGAATAATAACCCGAAAATCTTCAAAGTTTCTTCTGAGTAAGGTTTCGAGTAGCTTTTTGCACTGTTGCTGTCAATATGCCGCAGGCAAACAGCAGGAATGTTCTAACATAATCAAACCTCAGTTCCTCCTGTGCTGTGAGTCAAAGGCTTGCTGTGTAACAGCGACATCGAATACACCTCGTACAGGTACACACACGCTGCTAGACGCCTGCCACCACGGCTACAACTGTAGCGATGGAACAAAGTGTCTCGTGGACAAGGCTAATGAAAACATACGGATGGTTATGATGCAAATACAAATAAAAACAAATGACACAAACAGTGACACATGATAAACGCATCAACTATTATACATGACATCGAGTACAGACGCCTCAGTGTGCAGCACAGCCACACAGCTGCCGGGTGGAATCACAACGGTAATGTCGCGGTTGTTAATAATCATTGTCATGTTTTGTTTGCGGTTCACATTTTGAGAAACGAATAAATGTGAATTGTGAACCACAGTGTAAAGCAGTACAAAAAAATAGAAGCTTAAATAGCAAATTTGGTTTCCCCGTGTCAAAGTCCATGTGAGCAGAAAATAAAAGCTGCTTATAGTTTCACATCCACACGCACCAACACATTGATACGTGTTCTTCGCATTTTCTGGGTCAGTGTTTAACAAAGCAGATGACTCTATCTGCGGTTTTGAAACATTTTGAGAATGGATTGCATTTTTGGGAGCTTTGGAACTTCTTCTTTTTTATAAAACGTGTGTGTGTGACATCTCGGGCAGATGTTGTTGTCCCCCCCCCACCCCCCCCCCCCCACCCCCGACGTATTATTATTATATCTGATGGGATGAAAAAAATATCATATTTTGCCGTATGAAAAACTAAATGACCTAAATGATTAAAAGGAGATCCGGAAATGTATGAATTTAAAAAACACAAATGTATATTTCAGACGTTAAACTGCTGGACCCAAGATGCCTTCCTACTTCTGCATCCTCCGTGGTTTGGGCCCGGAGGTGCGTTTCCACAGCACACACAAGTTGCATGCAGGAACTTGGTTCGCTTCTAAAGTTGTGATATTTGTATTATATTTTTTCTCTCTCTATTTTGTATTTATTTTTTACCATTCTCGTTCATCTAATTAAGTCTCAAATCAAGTTGTACACAGACTAAACAGATTGTTATACATGTAAATGCTGCACGCCTATCAAAAACAGTTGGCATCGGAATAGCTCATCCGTGAGGCTACACTCCTCTCTAGTGGTCACCTGGGGGCGATGCAGGAGTGTGTCCAACATGACCTCAATGCCTCCTCACGTACTTTCCTCCTTGTACTCCCAAAAGTGATGACGTTTTGCTGCCAAATAATATATATATAAGCTCTACAGGCAACACAGCCTCTTCTCATATACACCCCCGGAATGAAAACACTATTGATATTGTCCCAAATAAAAGGACCGGTCTTAATGTCCTGTGTGTCTTTCCTCCAAGGAGACGGGGCTGCGTTGGGCCTCCGGCAGCCGGGCCCATTATCATGTCCTAATAGCTTGCTCAATGGCGCGCCGTGTTCTGCGGGTTCACCGGTCACCCAAGACACGCGCCATTAGCACGAGCAAACGTTGCCTCACAAAGCACACCTTATTTGTATCACATTAGTTCTTTGATGTGGCATTGCATATTATATCAACAGCCGCAATTTATCAAACTATTCCGCCGCTCATTTGCTCCACTGCCGGCAACCACCAGCACCATCCAGCACCACCAGCACCCTTTCTCTGACTCTATTCCTCTGCTCCTCCATGAGGAGCTGCAGTAGCAAATAAATTAAACATGTGTCATTGAGCATGCTAAATGGCTTGCAACACATAATCATCGAAATAATTATGAGACTGCCATTAAAGTGAGCTAGATGGATCACACATGAGGCGTTATGGAGAAACTGGAGGTAATGGTGCAAGATTTGATATGGGAGAAAGGAGAGATGGTGGGAGGATATAAATATATATATTTATAAAACTGCATTTCCCTTTCTTAAAAAACTATAAATATATATACATATATTTATAGTTTTTTAAGAAAGGGAAATACTATAAATATATATATAAATATATATTTATTTATATATAGTTTTTTAAGAAAGGAAAATGCAGTTTTTCTTCCGTCGGTCTTCTCCTCATGCCGTTAAAAAGCCCGGACTCAAAGTGCTGAGGGACAATGGGGTGATTAGCCCAATCAGAAGAAGCAGTGAAGGATTGTGGGTAGGCTCTGGCACGGCTCACAGCCGTCTTTTTGTCCTCCCACATTTCATTAATCAGCAACCTGAGGCCCCAAGGAATCAGTTCAGCAGATTGGCAGCTCGCTCATTTGTTCCCATGTGGCAATCAGAGAGGAAAATAAATCAGTTTGCAACCTTTACGCCGTTAGCCGACATTAGAAACCATCTCTTTGTCTTCGCTTCCTCTCTTTTCTCATCTCTTCTTCTCCCCTTAAATTCTCCGCTGTGATTTGCTGTTGAACATATATGTTCCTGATACCAAATGTGACCTCTATTAACCCGTAACCTTCTTTTTTTTTGTGGAGGGGGGTGCTTGGTTGCCTATTGGTTTCAATAATGTCAAGTTAATCTGCCGGTTGATGATAGAAATAAATAAAACACAAGTAATGCTTATCTTTCATCCACCAGAGTGGTTGAATACACATGTGCAGCATTTATCATCGCAGTCTGCCGCGGAGCGTCTCCACGTGCACTGTTTTAATGAGCCTCATGCTTCAGCCTCAATGATGCAGCGCGTCACCACACACAATGATATTCTGTTCATGGAGGATATTGTTCACGGCTCCCTACCTTATTACACACCATTAGCTCACCGAGTCGGTCCACTGTGTACTTTACATGATCCCGCTTTAATGCAAAGGACAGAAATAAACTGCAATCTAGACTGGAGACTATGAGACACGCAGAGGTGGTGTGCGAATAAGTGCAAGGGTTACAGAAATGCTTACAGTGCTTTGTGTAGGGTGCAATTATTGTATTTTATTGGCAGTATCCTTGTTTTAGGAAGCGCTTTAATTTAGTCGCAGATTGCACTTTACAGTTTAACTATTTACTACATATGGGCGGGATCATTAAAGGGGTAAAGTGGGAGACGTAG
This sequence comes from Pseudoliparis swirei, assembly GCF_029220125.1. Lineage (NCBI taxonomy): Eukaryota > Metazoa > Chordata > Actinopteri > Perciformes > Liparidae > Pseudoliparis > Pseudoliparis swirei. The sequence continues at coordinate 17,352,466 of NC_079403.1, forward strand.
TGAGGTATAGTGAATGAATATTATAATAGTATAACAAACAAAATATCAACTCATTTGAACAAATGTGAAGCAATTTTATAAATAAATACACTCAGGACATCCAGCTTTTTTTGGGGCATTTATGTGGCATTTCGAAAGGGAACAGGTCTATTTCCCACGAACGTATCTTTACAGACTGCACCAACCTGGTATCTCTTACAGAATGATTGTAAGTCGTCTGTAAACATTACACCGTAATGGATCGGAAAATGCACATTTGAACATGTGAGGACATTTATGTTTTAAAATGATAACGGAATACAGCGGGACAGTTATGTAATCTTGTCGGATCTATCCAACGGCTAAAAAACGTAGATGAACCCTGAGCATTTATTTTTTTTGTCCTGCCACCTCACAAGATCGAACCAATGGAGGCCGAAAAAAACATGCACTCAGACCTCGAAACATAAGTTGTTGTGCGTGAGCAATAATTAACCATATATAATAATAAGTAATAATAATAAACCATAATAGTTTATCATTCCTTTCACTGACGTCCTTCCATTTTTCAATTGACGAGCAGTTAAAACTTTGCAATTAATTTGCATCGACTAGTTCAGCCATGAGGCAGCAGCTCATCTCCTGGGACGAGGACAGATTGAGCCTCCTCCCTTTAGGACACATCCTCTGCTCAAACTCATGCCAACAGAAAGACCCAATCTGACTGAAAACCTCCAGCCAATAAGCAAACAATCAATGTGAGCCTATATTGCACAAACCTGCTCAAATTGGGACCTGATTTCCCAGAGGGCACTGCCAGCAACTGAGCAATGCAATACGGGATGAGGTTTTTGGCGTTTGCAAGCAGGAAATGTAATTTGACAGAGATGAGGTCTGCCTTTACGGGACGAGGGACAAAAGACTGCTGGGATTTGAGATGGTGTCACGGGGGACCTCTACTGGGAGGGAACGGTTACTGTACAACCAGCCTTGTGGGCGTCACTAATGCCTCGTAATGTATTAGGATCAGATGTTGTATTGGTATTTTTGTTGTTGGTATATAGTATTGGGTACCACCTATCAGCTATCATACAGAATAATGGAGGTTCTTCTCTTCCCTGGAGGGCTCTATGATTGGTAATGCTGGCCCGTCAGTCCACCACCATGGTCCACACAGAAGTAAAGTCAAACACTATTGGATGGATTGCCATCAAAATTAAATTCCGTAGAGACGTTAATGGTCCCCAGAGGATGAAGTCTACTGACTTTGGTGTTTTCCTCACTTTTCCACACATTCGTGGTTAATGATATTCCTCGATAACTATTGAATGGATTGCTAAATTAGAGAGAATTGTGGTCCTCAGAGGATAAATTCGACCGGTTTTGGTGATGCCTGGCCTTTTCCCAGTGCCAAAAGTGAGGTTGACATCCATGGTTGACAACGATGATTGCTCTGAAAATGAAATGTAGTACAGACATTCATGGTCCTCGGAAAAAGTATCCTGAATTTTGTGATCACTTGATTTTTTCCCGTGCCACAATGAGGTCTCGACAACGATCGATGACTGTCATGAAGTTTGGTAGAGACATTCACGGTGCTCTTAGAATGAATTGTTATACTTATGGTGATCCTGACTCTTCCCTTTGCGTCGTTATAGTCAACCATTGAGGTTTATTTAGTCGTTTATGAACAAATACTTGGAAAGATACTTCCATCGGCCTTAATTGGGAGATAGAAATAATATCGCTGACTCCTCGCCACCACTGAATGAATACGGTGAATGATAGATAGGCTTCTATTTGTGAAAGATGCTTCTTAGTGAAACTATCTATTCAACAACAACTTCTTTGATTGATAAAAGGTCAACTTTGAAGATGAATATCAGCAGAAGGCATCGCTGATTAGCTATTAACTTACTGTAAAAGCATTATGTAAAATCTAATATTGGTTGATGTTTATTAATTCAAAACCGTCTGACAACACACATTTGTGGAAATACTTTTTAAATACTTGTAGTCATTTTAAACTCATCCTTTTACAAATTTTGTTTATGTTCAATGTGCATTTGACACTGTCATCAGCCCAAAGGGTGCCTTCAACTCCTTAGCAACAATGTTGGAGACGCCCCAAAAAAGAAAAGGGTTTTCACGATAAACACGGCCACCTAAAGATGCAATAACTCAAACTCAAGATGTTCATGCACCTCTGCGGAAGTGCACGACTCTTAAAAATGCATCCTTTCAGACTCAGAGCGGGGATATTCAAATGAAGTTCAGCGAGGTCCATTTAGAGATAATGTCCTCATGTAGAGCTCCAGAACATCACAATAATGTCTCATTTGCGCTATGATTTATGGTCATATGTATATTGAAGTAGCTTAACTGTGGTGATAACTTCTGCAACTGATGGTCAAATAAATAATGAGAGTTCAATTGAATAATAGCTTAACGATATTTATTATTACAGATTTCAAATTGAACTGGATTCATGATTAAAAATGTATACTCCGATGACAAATAATATTCTCTCATTTTAAATAAAATAAAGGCTGCGTTTAAAAAACAGATAAATAACATAAACCTTTTGAAAAATGTGACTCTTAAAATAAAGTAATTAATTATATTGGAGCTTATGAGACATTCTGCTTTTGGAATAATAAACATATAAGAGTCCATTCTTGGTTAAAGGGGCTCTGGTCACGCTGTCCACATTTCTCTTTGTAAAGCACGTCACGTGAAATAGAGAGAGAGAGAGAGACACTTGAGAAAATGTAATCATTCTCAATTAGGATGAGGTTTATGAGGTGCAGCAGAGAGAAAGGCGGGTCTTCTTTTTGCTGTCTCCAGCTAGTGTGGAACAAGGCAGATAGTAGAATAATTGTGCTAATTTTGATACAAGCATGAAATTTGGTGGAGTTGTTCTCCAGAGGTATTTTGTCAAATCTGCCTTATTGGCCATACAAAAATCCAAGATGGCGGCTATTTTTCAAGATGACCTTCAAGATGATCTTTGTTTCTATTCATAGGTAACAAATTACGCTTTAATAAATATCCAAACTTGGGAAACATAAGAATAGACACCAAGATCATTCAAATCGGGGAAATACAAACAAACAACATTTTTGGAGAACCAATTGAAAAATATCCACCATCTTGGATTTGTGAATGGCCAATCGGGCAGATTTGACCAGATACCTCTGGAGAACAACTCCAAATGTAATGCTTGTATCATAATTTGCACGATTCTTATTTAAAAAATGCTTGTATCTGCCCCACTACACAAGAGATATTAATGTCTCACACTCTTCTGAGTGCAGTTTAATCAGAAGTTTATGGATTATAGGCTGTGATGGGTATTTACAGTACAATCCTGTTAACGACCATGCATTAAAAAAATTACTAACTTGGAGGGAAACGTCAATGAAACTCTTCTCCGATGGCATACACTGTACTGAGGCGAATGACGTCATTTAAAAAGATAGAGCTTTAATGTTGTGTGAAGCAAGTGTGCTGAGAGGCCAAAAAAAGAAAGAATGAAATAATTGACGAGCATGTGAAATGCAGAATAAAGAAGTTCTACTCGACTTTAGCTGACAGCAGTCGACTCTGAAGTTTCCAGCAAAGCCATCCTCTCAGCAACCCCATGGAGTGAAGCCATATAATGGAGGGGGGAGGGGGTGTCACACAAGTGATCAAATAACAACGAGAATGGGCACTCGGTAGAGCGCATACCTTCGCATATCACAAGATTGGGCATTGAATTATGAACATGTTGGCATTAGTTGCATGCCAATTGGATACAAATTGACCGTGCTATGGTAAAAAGAAGATTTTGACCTTTCCATGACCTTGAACTTTGACCCGATCGATCCCAAAGTCTAATCAAATGGTCCCCGGATAATAACCAAACATCCCACCAAATTTCATGTGACTCAAGAATATTTTGACCTTTTCATGACCTTGACCTTGACCTTTGACTCGATCGATCCCAAAATCTAATCAAATGGTCCCCGGATAATAACCCATCATCCCACCAAATTTCATGCGATTCGGTTTCATACTTTTTGAGTTAGGCGAATAACACGCATACAAATAAATACGCGGCGATCAAAACATTACCTTCCACATTTTCAATGCGAAGGTAATAACATTGTTTAAAAACGAAGCACTAGCAAGCGTGAAGTTTTATTCAAGGAGTATGCATGACTTTTCCAATCGTTTCTAAGTTTCATGAGCACGATTTTTGTTTTGTGTGTGACAACGCACGAATGTTTGACACAAATTAATCGGATATAGAAAGACAAAGCCACATACGTCACTTGCGGTAGCCAATCACAGTTTTTACAGGTCATGACTCGGCAAGTATACAAGTTACCTCAGGTGCACCAGCGTCATGGCGTGAACACGCATCACGACGTATACGTGTTAATCAACACCTATTATGAAACATATAATAATCCATAATACTTGGCTAATTCTACGTGTTTAATTTATGTGGCTTTATAAAAAAAATTTGGATACTTTGATGAACATTCATCATTTGTCTCACAGGATAATAAAGAAACGGCTCCATCACCGTCCTGCATCCACCTGTCCCCGGGAGTCTGGACTCGAGGACACAAGTCCGTACTTGGCATCCTTGGTGTTGAGAAACGGCTGATACACTTATTGTATTAGTACTAATTCAACACATGTAATGTTTGTGTTAAAATACAAATATTTCACAGGACTGACAAACACAACATTTGTTAAATTATTACTTTGGATGCCAGAGAGTGCCCGTAACCATGTACCTATGGAAAAATATGCTGTGTCACAGATGCTGTTGCACACAAGATGTCAATGTCATCATCCAACTAAAAATAAATTAATAAAAAGTAATCCCCACTCTAGCCCATTAGGATGCAGTAATAAGCTGGTTTGTCACATACTACCATACTAGTAAGTATACTAGTATCTTATGACATAGTGTTACTATACAACATTTAAATGATGTCTTACTTACTCAAATTGTCCTAATGTTGTCCTAGATATCTTGAGTCCACATTCTAAGATGGTCAGTCTGAGAAAGAGGACCAATAAATATTACGGGCCTTCATCATAAACATCTGCAAAAACAAATAAACAACGGACCCGAGCGTTTACTCACGTTGAGGCAGTGTGTGTCCTCTGCCACGAGAGGGCAGCGGTGTACCGTCGACCACGATCCAGATAACCACATCCATGTTTAATTGAAACTACTCCCAAACATATTGTTAAAATACTGTCTTTGCATTTGATTATTGTTGATCCGAGTGTAAACATATTGTACATGCATTTATATAAATAGGCTACCACAGAAAACAATGTGGCACATGGATAGCATGATACCGAGAGCTAGCATAGTTTAGTTGCTATTTTCTGGCTGTGAATTCTTGTGACATTTATAAAATGAATTAATAAATTCAACATACTTTCGAAATTGTCTAAATAGCATTTATAAAACACAAAGAAGATGCCTGCCTGTACATCTCTCCCTCTCTTCTCTCGACATAACTAACGTCAGTAAACAGTCAGTAAACAAGCCTTGTGAGGGCCGCGGAGCAGGTCGAGGCGAAATTCTCACAAGAACTCAAATAAATGCCCCGACGGATATCCAAACACATTTGGGGGGAATTGATGACAGAGAGAGTAAGTTTTATTCTTAAATACTGATTAATGAAGAAAAAATTTGTCTACGTCCCTGGGAAATAAATCTTGAGCCGGAGAAGTGCCAGTTGTAGATTTACAATATCCTATTTCTGATGTTCATTTGTGTCTTTTCCCCAAGGCATGTGGTAGAATTAGTCGTGCTCAAAGAAGAAGAACAACTCATGTTGTCATTTAATTTCTGGATATATTGTATTTGTGTGATACTATATTGACTCTGTGCAGGTGTGTCTACATACAGATGTTCCAGATGTGTGTGTGTGTGTGTGTGTGTGTGTGTGTGTGTGTGTGTGTGTGTGTGTGTGTGTGTGTGTGTGTGTGTGTGTGTGTGTGTGTGTGTGTGTGTGTGTAGGTCTGGCTCGGCGAAATGAGGTGACCTCTTTGTATGTATTGTTTATGTATTTAATGTCCTGTACTCTAGGTGGATATATGGGAGGGTGGGGGGAGTGGGTTTGTTATCTGATATTCAATACAAAGATGATAAACAATGGACATATCAGTTAATGTTTACTGTGTTATGTACCTTTCAATATTTCCAAATAAGAGAAGACATTATTTGTTTAAAAAAGAACAAAAGAAAAAAGATAATGGACAGTAATCATTTGACCTCTCTAACAGTTTCAAGAAGTTGAGAGGGGAAACGTAGCTGTCAAATAAATGAAGTAGTTTAGTCGGAAGACCATACACCTGCAAGCCCGCGTCATCTATTTCTCACCCATCTGCAAATCATCAAAGAGAAGTAGATGTGCAACCCATTAAAGCAAATAATAAGGCTCCATATGATGCGTGATTAATTACAACAAGATCATCATTATGATTTACAATATTCCACGATAACAAAGTATATTACATTTAATTAATTATATTATATTATATTTATATTACTTTTAATGTGCTATATACAGAGACCATTCAAATTAGAAGAATATTGGCCAATTTTTTATCTTTTTAATGCAATTAAAAAAAAAAACAAAAATCATTATAATTCTGATTTCATTACAAATCAGCTTCCAAATAGATTAAACCTTTTTATTCTTTTTAATAACCCCCGCTCTTTCCTCAGACCTTACAAAAAAAAACTCTAAAATCCTAAAGTGTTTAAAATTTTAATATTTCCTGAATAAATAAAAAAAAGATTTACATAGACAATGGAAAGTTGTGTAGGCTCAGGAAACCCTTGCAGCAATTGAGTTAATTGAACAATTCAAGTGATTTGTTTTAATACCTACTAGTCATAATTCATGATATTCTAATATTGTAGATAGGATTTTAGGTTTTCTGTGGCTGTGCTTCTGTCATAATATTTTCAGAATTTAAAACATAGCGTCTTTGATTGATTTGTAACTGCATTAAATAAAATCTATTTTCGACCGTACAAAAAAGTGTAGCTTCGCATTGTGTACATTTTGTTTTCTTCTACTGTTGCAGTGTGTCTCATCATGCACTGTAAATGATCCCTCTTAAATAATAAGATAATAATATATAATATAATATATTTCATTTAGCATCCATTTTGGCTTTACAGCTCATACAGATTACTGATGAATAATAATAGAATAATAATAACAATAATAATAACTCATATCAATTATATTTTAATAATAGAATAATAATAATAATAACTCATATGAATCAATTATATTTTAAAAATATAGGGGAAATAATTAATATGTCTCTCTGTATTGCTCAATCGCACGCACGCACGCACGCACGTACGCACGTCAGTCAATGCCATGGAAACCGGACCGAGGTTATTTAAGGCCGCGGACGTTCTGATTCTGCCCTTTGCACTTTGGACTTTGACACGAGCGGACCTCACCTGTGAACCCTCCTGTGAACCCTCCTGTGAACCCAAACCTGTGAAGGAAACTCTGAGACTTTTGCACTGCTTGAGTCTTTTTGTTGGAAACAAAACTTGTTGTCTTACAGAACTACACGAGATCCGGACTACGAGAGACCGAGAGCCGAGGACGAGCCCCTGCTGAAGCGACCGGGCTGTGATTTGGACCATAAGGTAAGACCATTTCTACATTTAATTTAGCATTTTTATTAACGTATCCCCTTGAATCCATAAAAGTGTTCTCAGTTTAGAAATCAGTGAAACCTTTTGAGTTTTGACGTTTATAATGTTGACAGGACATTTTGGGAAAACATATTTTGTGAAAAGTGACTCAGTCGATGATTCGTCGCGTAAAATGAGATTTGGGATCAGAATGTCTTGAAAATGTCGGGAGATGTGCGGAATGTGTTGACAATTAGTGCAAAGCCTCGAAACCCCTTTTATTTTAGTTTTAAGGCATCAAAACGTTGAAATGTAACTTTGAAATTCCAAAAAAAGATGGCGCCTCAAGCATTTTTATTGAATTCTCAAATGTACTCCGTAAAATGCATAAACTCGGCACCATGGTAACCATCGGGAACGCGCGGGCCGCCTGACCTGAGCTGCGCGTGACCCGGAGCTGCTCTGTTGTGACCGTTGAAACGTATGGAGGACTCAAAATGACTTAAGTATAAATAAATAAATAAATAAATGCATGAATAAATACAAGAATAAATGAATAAATGCTTAAATAAATGTATAAATAAATAAATAAATAAATACAAGAATAAATGTATAAATACAGAAATAAATACAGCAATTAATATATATAAGTTATAACTCAACAGGACATCATTAAATAAATGTATTTCATTTCATTTCGTATTTCTTCATTTATTTATATCTCTATTTATGTGTCCACACGTATTTCTTCATTTATTTATGTGTGACATTACGTGTCCAGATATTCAAATGTTGAACAGGATTGGTCAAGTCAGGAGCAAGACAGAAGCAATCGATCCCTAGCACTTGGATCTGTAGACTAACAGCGTTTATTATGCATTCTGTCTGTACATTCTAAATACTACTGTTGAGTCACGGAATGTAATTTAAGGATGTTTTCAGCCGAGAAGTTAGTTGTTTAAGCATCAAATCTGTGGTCGGTTTATCGAGATTCAGTCTAATAAGGATATGCGACGGAGATTTGAGCTCTGTCAGGACCTGCTCAGTCTGACCTCTGAGCTACTGTGTACGCTCAGCCTGATCTCGGTATCTTTGTGAAATGTCTATTGGCTCTGACTTTCGAGCAACATGAGCCTGATCTCGTTTTGAGCAACCCAGTTTATTATTTAAAGATAACGTTAATTTGACTGAGGTTAAGATTCAATCATGTTACTATGTTAGTTTATGGGAGGAAGCCAGCCAACGGCTGCTTGTTTGTGCAGTGCTTTTATTTCTACTTTATTGTCTTTTGCACTCTTCCTTTTCTTTGACTCTTTTCTCTGTCAGCTGCTAAATATGAGATATAATTAGGTTTTGGACCGATCTAAAGAGCAACGAGTTTATTCGATATTACTGCAAAGATAACGTTAGTCGTGAGTAATTTGAGACTGCAGGTTAAGATTCATAACTGGGACCGTCATGTTAGCTTTTATGTTAGCTGATCGCCATTGCAGGCCGCAGCTCGCCTGAGGGAAGACGCCAGCCAACGGCTGCTTTGTTTCAGTAGTGGCTTTTGCTTCATTTGACCTGGAGTCTTTTTTGCACTCTTCCTCTCCGTTTCTTCTTTTCTTTGTCAAGCTTTCATCGCTTGTCTGGTTACGAGTCGGACACTGACCATAACTACTTTTTTCGATACATAATCCCGGGAACGGTGGCTTCGGTTCACTTACATGTCGTGAGTATCGGGAGCCGTAGCATAACAATGATCGACTGCTGCCTACTGCTACCAGCTGATCGCTGCAGGCCGCAGCTTCTGCCTGGAGAAAGACTCTGTGATCCCCGCTGATACGGAGAAGGGGTCACGTTTAGCCGGTGCTGCTGAGGCTAAAACGAGGATACAAACCTCGCACCACGATCATAACGGGAACGGAGGTTTTGGCTTAATAAGGCGGATGAGTCATGCCGCTGGTAATGGACCGAGAGGATCTTTCTGGAGAGCAGTCTCTTTGTGTTTCACTGAGACGTGGCTGCACGCCGACTATCCGGATCACAGCGCCTTGCCCGGCTTCCAGAGACGCTGCACGCCGGGACTGACAGAGACGCTTAAGCTGCCAGAGCGTGCCTTCAGGACTGTTCGGGTTGACAGAGAGGCCACAGAGCGGTAAGAAGAAGAGGGGCGGATCGCTGTTTATGTGAATGAACGTGGTGCCACCGTGGACCATGTGTGCCACCCGAGCGCTGTGTGCGTGAAGGAGCGCTTGCAGCCCTAACATTGTTGGCCGCTACGTGGGAGCCTGCGCCCGTACTATTTGCCGGAGAGAGTTCAGTTCGTCGTCCGCCATTTTGGTTGTCGGTATTGTGCCGCCATCAGCTTATCAAACGCTGAGGAAGCTGTGGACACCATCCACTCCACTGTGTTCTGCTCTGCTGAATCATCAGCCTGGAGCATCTATGGCTATCACTGGTGACTTTAACTCATTAACACATTGGATAAAGCTCTGCACAACCTTCCATCAATACATAGACTGCCCAACTAGGAACAATAAACTCTGGACTTGCTGTATGCTAATACTAAGGACGATACAGCGCCACTGACCGTTCTTCCCCGCAGGTCTGAGGTCATGACCACGACCTGTCCGTCCGCTGACACCCAGGGTATGTCTCCTCTGGTGAAGAGGCGGGTGCCAGACCACCACCAGGACCAGGAGGTGGTGGTCTATGGAGGGTGGTCCCACGCCCAACAGACTGCTTCACAGGACAATAAGCCGTAGTCAACGACTGGGATGTGCCGTGGACCCCACGGGAGGACTGATCAACAGTGCTGTGTGACCGCACGGATCACGGAATACATCAACAGTATGACCCATCGCATCACGGAATACATCGTTCTGTTCTGTGAACACACCACCATCCCATCACGATCTGTGCGCTGCTTCCCAACAACAAGCCCTCCTGATCACCAGGGAACTGAGGCGCTTTCTTAACATGAAGAAAGAAATAAGCCAGGTCTGGAGACAGGGATTGAGTTGAGGAAAGCCCAGCGCAACCTAAAAGGTGAACAGGGAGGCAAAGGACTCTATGGAGGAGTGGTGCTGGAGGCCAAACCCAGCTGAACAACACAAAGGGAGGTGGTCTGGCATGAAGCAGATAACTGGCTTCAAGTGGGAGGGAGAGGGACAGCCAGGGGCTCTGGAGATGGAGAGGGCCACCGAGCTGAACTGTTTTTTCAATAGGTTCAGTCCACAGCCCTCCCCCGCTCTCCTCCACATCAGCACACTCCCAACAACACCTCCCTCTGTCCCCTGCTGAGCTGCACATCCCACCGAGCCCTCAATAATGGGCTCCTCCACCTCTCCACCGGCCCTCACACAATGGCCTCCACCCTCCCCTCTCTGTGACGACCCACTGACCAGTGAGAAGACAGCTGGAGAACTACACCAGCCAGCAGAGCTGAAGGTCCTGATGGCATCAAATTCCCAGGGTCCCAAAGACTCATGCGCCACCCAGCTGTCTGGTGTCCTGCAGCGCTCTTCAACCTCAGCCCTCTGAGGCTGGGGGAAGTCCCGGTGCTGTGGAAGACGCGCGTGCCTGGGTCCCTGTCCCAGCATAGTCAGCACCATCTGGCCTCAACGACTACCACTGCCGCCTCACCTCCCATGTGATGAAGGTGCTGGAGAGGCTGGTTCCTTGGCTCACCTCCGCCTGCAGCAGGTGAGAAATCATCATGACCCTCTGCAATTTGCTTACCAGCCTCATGTGAGGAGTGGACTATCGCCATCATTCACTCTACCTGCTGTAACGAGCTCAGTCGCACCTGGATGGAACCGGCGTTCCGAGGTTCTGAGAGTCACTGACTTCCAGTGCATTTGAACACCATCCAGCCACTGCTGCTGGAGTGAGAAGCTGCAGTGGCCGTGGAGTTGCCCACCATGTGGGACTCCTGGCCCACCATCTCCTGGATCACTGACTACCTCACATGGCAGACACACAGTTTGTCAGAATGGCCGTCAAGGTCTGTCTGGAACGGTGGTCAGTGATGTTGGAGCCCCATTAGTGAATCAAAACCTGTCTCCTTCCTCTTCACTCCCTGTACACCAGTGACTTCCAGTACAACACGGAGTTTCATGCCATCTGCAGAAGTACCTGATGATTCTGCAGGTCGGGTGTATTAGGATGGATGGGAGGAGGAGCAAGGCAGGTGGTGAGTGACTTTTTGGTAAAGTGGGCCCGATGAGAACCACCATGGCTGAACGTGGGCCAAGACCAGAGAGATGGTGGTGGACTTCAGGAGGATACATGCATAGCTCCTACACCTCTGGAAAGTGTCCTGGGAGTGGACGTGGACATGGTGGAGGAGTAGCATATACTCAAGGCTGCCCATCGACAGCCGACTGGAACTGGAAGGCCAAATATCAACGCTTGTGTACAAGAAGGGGATGAGTCGCCCTTTTTCCTGAGAAAGCTTTATCCTTCAACGGTGCAGCAAGATGCTGGAGTTATTCTACCAGTCGTTGCCCAGTCGCCTGTGCTGCATTTTGCCATTGTCTGTCTGGGGAGGGATCGCAGTATCTGAGCCGGTGACACCAGCCGCCTTTAACAAACTGGTTAGGAAGGCTGGCTCCATCATCGGGTTGCCAGCTGGAGCACCTGGAACAGGTGGTGAGAGGGAGGTCGTTGAGCAAGAAACTGGTGTCCATATTGGACAACCCGACCACCCTGACCACCCTTCACCTCCTCCCACAGGGTCAGAGAGTACTTTTCCAGATTCTCCTCACGCTCCGCCTGCCACAAGGAGAGATACAGGAGAACATTCCTGCCCGTGACTGTGAGGCTCTACAACAGTTCACCTCTTGCCAGATCACCCTAACCCTTCTTATATTTTGTGTTTTGTTTTTTTTATTCTTGTGTTGCTGCTACTGACTCGACAAATTTCCCCTTGGGGATTAATAAAGTATATATCTATCTATCTCTATCTATATTGTAGCGACCCTGGGTCAGGAAAGCTACGAGACGTTGTATATTTATTATCGTTTATTCGTAGCCTACGCCAAACAACAGTGAACACCGCAACACATTCTACTCCACTGTAAATTATTTTACAGTGAATAATTTGAGTAAATTCATGCGCAAGAACAGTTGATGTGGTGACGTCACAAGACCAGAAAGACCGTCCTGCGTCCTCGAGAGTCTGGACTCCAAAAACCAGACTCCAAAGACCAGACTCCAAAAGAACACGAGTCTGTACTCAGTGTTCTTGGAATTGATAAACGGCTGAAGTCAAAAAGCTGTCGAGGCTAACTTCTGCTAACGGTGAGCTGAGCGAGTCAACTTCAGCGTCATGTGCCAGGCAGAAATAGTAGAGCACAACACACCAGGTGCATCACACTCCTGTGACCAATCATGCTTTAGACAGAGGTTCGGACCGCCCAGCTCATTTGAATATACGGACACGTAAATGTCACACATAAATAAATGAAGAAATACGTGTGGACACATAATAGAGAATAAATAAATGAAGAAATACAGAAATGCAGAAATATATTTATTTAATGATGTCTTGTTGATTTATAACTTATATTTATTCATTCCTGTATTTATTTATACATTTATTTATTTATTTATACATTTATTTATTTATTTATACATTTATTTAAGCATTTATTTATTCATTTATACATTTATTTAAGCATTTATTTATTTATTCTTGTATTTATTCATGCATTCATTTATTTATTTATTTATACTTAAGTCATTTTAAGTCCTCCATAGAAACGGGCCTTATTGTAACACGTCTGCTCCTTTTACTTTATCATATTAAAGTGATTTATTTAACATTAAAATGCTCTGTGCTCGTTGTCGCGGTGCTTTGTTTGTGAAGTAGAGTTAGCTGAGCGATTAAATATCTCTCTTGTTCTGCCTGTTTTGTGATATACATGCCTAAAAGGTGCCTAATATTTCGAGACTGAAATTATATCGGCATTATAATTATTATAACTATGAGGATTTTTTAGTTGTCTATTTTGTGGTGCACTCAAAAAAACAATTCAAGCCCTTCTTCGAGGTGACACATTTAAATATTGTTTGATACATTTAAATAAATCAATTACAAAACGAAGATATTTATATTGAATGGGTGTAACACAAAATGTATGAATACTTTCATTTATTAGATTTATTTAGGTTAGATGGTGTGCATATCAACTCAAAAATAAATGTGTTTCATTGAGGACTACCCTTTGCGCATGCGCCAGCTGAGAATGAGTTGTTTACATGATGGAGACACTTTCAGGGCTGCACGGTGGTGAAGTGGCTAGCACCGTCGCCTCAAAGCCAAAGGTCTGTGTGTTCAATTCCCATTCAGGGTGTTCTTTCTGTGTGGAGTTTGCATATTTTGTTAGTGAGTTAGTTTATATTTTGAGTTGGACAAACACAAATTAATTTAATTTAATGAATATCGTTATTTTATTTTAGATGTATTTGATACAAATGAGTTGGACTAACTTAATTACATTTTATTGCACTGACGTGCTAAATTTGAGTTGGAGTTGCATATAATTATTGGATGGAAAACCTGCCAACAATTTAATTGAGTTCATCCAATGAGTCATTTCTTTGAGTGAGCCCCCTCAGGACTTGGTGCCCTACGCACAGCGCGTAGTGCGCATTATGGGAGCGGCGGCGCTGTCTGTAATAAAGTTTGCATGGACCTGTTTTTGGGGCCCTTAACTCAGAGCTATCGGTCTAAAACTTTCGGGTATTCAGATGCCCTGCTTTGAATTTGAAAAGGATCCAGATATTTAAGTTGTGGGCACGTAAGCAACGACCTGGCCGAGGCTGCATAAACAGCCGAACGTTGAGCCTCGGCTCCTTTGCACTTTGACCTCAACCCGAGCTTGAACCCTCTGGTTGACCAGAGCTGTGAAGCTAACTCCTCGAGCTGTTGACCGCTAGCTGAAAGTTATCCTTGAATCTCGTTCTAGTGACTGACTTCCTCCCGAGAAGCCTGAGAATGGAGGACCACCTGTACGCACGGGGCGACGCCAGAGGTAAGTTTTATATTTATATTAGCATTTTTGTTATTGGTTCTTACCTTAAAACCATTTAAAACTTTCTCAGTTGAGAAACTAGTGAAAACTTTTGAGTTTATAGTTGAACAGTTCACAATGTCAAGGGGCCTGTTTGAAAAATACAGATGTGGTGGAGGTTTCTCCGTGTAAAATGATTATTTAAGGACCGGAATGTCTTAAAAGTCGCTGGATATCTGTGGCATGTGTTAACTATTAGTGTAGTGGATTTAAAATAATGTTATTTTATTTAGAGGGTATCAAATATGACAGATTTTACATTTAAATTTCTGAAGAAAATTAATTAATAAATTCTTAATTCTGAAATTGAATCATGCGTCAGCGTGACGTCATCACACCAGGTGTGTTAGAGGCGCATCTGATTGAGACAATGAGTTGGTTTGTTTTGACTGTTTGACTGAAACGTCACTTATTCAACAAACATCTGCTCCTTTTAATTAATACTATCCCATAAACTATTTATTTAACAATTAACCCTCCTGTCGCACAACTAAAGGTTTATAAAGGGGAAAGTGAGAAGATATGAAACATTGTTTAGTCTGGAAGGTGTGGCTCACGAGTCTAAACAGTTGCACATTGACCTGCTAACTTATTGGTTAGCAGCTGGAATCTGAATCTATTATTGCTCAATGTAATCCAGAACTATTTTATGTAATGAAGAATCCTGTTTCAATGTTTCCCTGCAGCTGTTGGCGACTTCGTTGGAGCTGCGCCGCCACCCCCCCCTCCCAGCCCCCCGGCGGCAGCCATCGGCATCGACTACGGAGGTAAGAAATCAGAGCAATGCACAATTAAAGGTTTACATAGGGGAACGTGAGAAGATATGAAACATTGTTTAGTCTCGAAGGTGTGGCTCACGAGTCTAAACAGTTGTATATTGACCTGCTAACTTATTGGTTAGCAGCTGGAATCTGAATCTATTACTGCTCAATGTAATCCAGAACTATTTTATGTAATGAAGAATCCTGTTTCAATGTTTCCCTGCAGCTGTTGGCGACTTCGTTGGAGCTGCGCCGCCACCCCCCCCTCCCAGCCCCCCGGCGGCAGCCATCGGCATCGACTACGGAGGTAAGAAATCAGAGCAATGCACAAAGGTTTACATAGGGGAACGTGAGAAGATATGAAACATTGTTTAGTCTGGAAGGTGTGGCTCACGAGTCTAAACAGTTGCATATTGACCTGCTAACTGATTGATTAGCAGCTGGAATCTGAATCTATTATTGCTCAATGTAATCCAGAACTATTTTATGTAATGAAGAATCCTTAAATGTTTCCCTCCAGCTGGTGGCGACTACGATGGAGCTCCTGGCCTCCCTACGGCCATCAGGTTAGTGCAGGAAGGTAACGTTGCACAAGATGAGTTTAACCATGTGGATTTGTTGCTCTTCTTGGCCCGTTTCCCAGCAGATGACCTTCGGTTCCGACCCGTCCGAGGCCGACTCCGCCGACTCCTCCGACGCGCCCGACGCGTCCAACTTCGACAGGCCAGACGCGGACTGGCCCGCAGGTAAGTTATCAGGTTAGTGATACACTTGTCCCTTTAAACTCACACTACACTGTTTAAAGTACTATTGTTGGTTTTGTATGTGCACTTTATTGTATATTCAACTGTAAATGTAAAATGTTACAATTCTTGCACTTTGTTGATTGTTGATTGTTTAATGTTGTCTAATGTTGCACCACCCGCCATGACACATTCCTTGTATGTGAAAATATAGTTTACAATAGACAGATGAATAGACAGACCGAGAGACAATTGATAGATAGATTGATAGATAGATAGATAGGCAGACAGACAGATGGACGGATAGATAGAGCGATGAACAGATCCTTTATTTATCCACAGGGGGAAATTTGGTTGTAGAAGCAAGGATACAGATATATACAATAAAATAGTTGAGCAGGACATATTCAATTTTAGAAAATTAAATGATAAAGAAAATGCAAAGTCTATAGAGTGTATTTTCAGTTAAAGGGTTATTGATCAATTTAAGGAGGATATGGTCAGAGGTGATTTATTATAAAGTCTTTTAGCAGTTGGCAGGAATGTTCTCCCGTATCTGTCCTTTGGTATTCCTGTCCTCTCACCCTCTCTTTAGCTGTGGAACGTCCTGAAGCAGCTCCGGCCCCAGTCCCCCAGAAACCAGAAGAGTCCACCAGGAGCAGCAGGAAGAGGAGGAGCCCGACTGCCCGGCAGGACGGATAAAGTGCCAACCAGCCTTCCCCCGCCAACGGTTGGCATGGTTATACTTACGAACATTAAGAAAAGTCTCCAAGTTTTTTATTTAGGTATCGATTGCTGTGATACAAGAAGAAACTTCCAGGATCTCCTTGACGACGACAAAGAAGATGACGAGGGAGGACCACATGAGAAGGATGAAGGACTACAGGACCAGAAGAAGAGCGGCGGTTGCCTTTCTTTCAGTGGGCGGAGTAAGTAATCCCTCACTCAGACGACAGAAGTATCAGTAATACGATCCCATCACTGGAGGCCAGATCCAACCCAATAATGTAACGGTTGTGTAGTTCAGTTCAAACGTATTCATGTCTGGTGTTTGTGTCTCACAGGGCAGGACTCCTCTGTCTCTCTCCCAGCTGGAGGTGGATGTCAACCAACCCGTCACCTTCAGCAGACCACGACACAAGTCAATCAGGACCCCCCCCCCCCCCCCCGCTCGTCCACCCAAACCCCCGACACCGCCCGCCCCGCCCACACAGGAAGCAGCTGTGAAGAAGACGGACGCTTCAGCCTGAACAAGACATAATAATTCTTTCATTTGTCACATGGAATCCTGTATGTTCATGTAAACTGTGTACAGTATGTAGATTGTTATCTCCTGATTTTAATGAATACATTTACCACAACATCAAAATGTCTTTTTATTCAAAACTACTGGGTCAGCAAACACTGTTATGATGTTCATATTGGGTTATAAATCAACTTTAATAGTTGAGACTTATGCACTACAATGTTATAGTTTTTATATTTACATTGTGTTGATTCTTAATAATTAATGTCAGTAATATATTGTTAGTTTATGCCAGTGCTAATTCTTCATCTTCATAACAGGTAAATGATTAGACCAAAAATTATATTTTTGTTTTGTGTTTTGCCAAAAATAGCTTAAATGACCACAAAGATATTTTATCGTACAAAACATCCTACATGGCAAAACGTCAACATGTGTCATGTCAGTTGGCAACAATCAGAAACAAATACCAACATATATCTTCACTCTAAATAATCCAACTAAAGCAATGCCTCATTTATATTTACAAGAGTTTCATTGACAAAAATAGGAAAGTAAGTAACAGCAGTTTATGAAATGATGCTTTTATACCAAACTCCTAACTGGATGGAGAACATTGAAACAACCAAAGAACAGACAACATGGAGGAGGACGTCTCCACAGCCGCTGGACCTCAGCAGCATGAATGACGTCCTCTGGAGGCTGAGGACAGGAGACATGAGCCGGCACCTCGTCCAGCAGCTCCTGAAGAGTCTGGAAGCTCCTCGCCTCCCAGCAGCCGGACACAGGGCTCGGCCTTCTGGACTCGTTGAACGTGGCATGTCGGGTCCAACCTGTAGAAGGAATCAAACGGAGACTTTCATCGTCCCGTTCATCTTTGGGCCGACGGGCTTTCTGTAAGAACAACTCCCGTCTCACGTCTAAAAAACAGAAAAAATAAACCGGAGCATGACGACCACAATAATGTGTATTTGACTTGAATACAGAAAGGGCACTTTTCTCATCCAGGGCAAAAGGGCAGGTGCTTGAGCACCACTAGGGCTCTACCTGCACGCGCCTGTGTAGAACCATTGAAAGAAATGCCGGGATACTCTTTGCAGCCTGTGATGAGGTTGTGGTAAAAGCTCATCACTGATCCCCCCATGGAGTCGAGGGTGTCTTCGCTCAGAGGACGGTTCCTCAGGTTGGTAAATACCAGCTGAAGGACGTCATCTGGCATAGGAAGAGCAGCTGGAAGGAAAGTCAAGAAAAGGAAAACATTAGTCACGCTAGTCAGGATGAATTGACTGAACTCATCGAAGTTCGGATTAACAAGTTAAAATAAGAAAACATCAATATTCACAGTTGGTCAGAGTGGAAAACCTTATTTTAGATCATTTATTTGGTTTGAGTCGAGCATGAATGATGTGAAAACTTTACCACACAATATGATATCAAACAGAATACAATCAAATTTATTACTTTTTACCACTAAATATACAGGACAACAATATTAGAGCTCTCACTGACCCATTGAGATGGTGCAACACTGGTTTCAAATATTTGGGTATACAAATTGGCAAATCGGATGAACATATATTTAAATATAACTATATATAATTATTGGAACAAACCAAACTTAATCTTCAAAGATGGATGGATCTCCCTCTGTCTCTCATAGGCAGAATTAATACTATTAAAATGAACGTTTTACCTAAGTTTATTTACCTATTTCAATGTCTCTCTGTAAATGTTCCAAAGAGTTTCTTCAAAGAGCTTCACAAAATTATAACCCTTTTATATGGCAAAGGAAAAAACCCCGGGTTAAACTCATCTCTCTGCAGGCTCCATATTCAAGGGGAGGGCTTAACCTACCAAATTTGAGAAATTATTATCTTGCCTCTCAGTACCGACCAATCTGGATCTGGCTGCATGCAGAGAACAGTGAAGTTAGATGGGTCTCAATAGAACAACATGAGATGAAGTCTATGCCGTTAAAGGACGTACCATTCATCGGTAAAACATTTTTTTTTGCCACACTCAGAAATAATTCAATAATGCTGAACACATTTGCTGCTTGGCAGGAATCTCACTCACTCCTGGATATAAATATTTCTTTTCTTCGAAGGGCACCGCTGTGGGGTAATCCCAACCTCTCATACCACATAGAGGATTCAGTGTTGCGGGGATGGAGGGATAGAGGAATTAAAACAGCTGCTGACTTATACATTAATGATACATTTGCTAGCCTCCAACAACTAAATGATAAATTCAACCTTCCCAAATATAGTTTCTTCAACTTCTTACAAATTAGAGACTGGGTTAAGGAGAAATCTAAAGAAATATTACCAGATATCCCAAAAGAAACTCCCCTTGAAACCCCATATGTAACAAATTATGCAGATCAACAAAAGGAATAATATCTTCGGTATCATCAACGGAAAGTCACCTGTTTATGATAAAACATCTACAAAAGAGAAATGGGAAACAGACCTAGGATGTGTCTACGAGGAGGCAGACTGGCATCACCTATTGGAACAGGCACAGACGGTATTAATCTCCACAAAACACAGACAAATTCAATTTAATATATTCCAGAGGACATACTACACCCCTTACAGGTTACATAAAATGTACAGCAACATTTCCCCCAGATGTCAGAGATGTAAAGTGACAAACGGTGATCTTCTACACATGCTCTGGAGTTGCCCATTGATAGAAGAACTTTGGAAACGCGCCACTGAATTAACCTCAAGGATAATAGGAATTCAAATTGAACAGGACCCAAAGATATGGATTCTGGGGGACACAAGCTCTATCAATGCAAACTACTATAATAAATACTTTATCTTACTTGCGAGCACTGCAGTGAAAACATTTATTCTGATTAACTGGAAATCCGAAAAATCACCATCAATAAGACACTGGATTAATGAGCTTGTGTCCTACTGCACACCTGAAAAGATATTATATAATGTGAGAGGGAAGCAGGCAGCCTTTGGAAAAATCTGGGGCCCCTTCATAGATATTCTGCCATCTCTGGACTTGGCTGATCGTGGTGGTGTGAGACCGGCGTCAAATTAAGCCCGCTGCAGGTTATTTATTTTTTATTTTGTTGTGAGTGCTGTATTGGCAGTGGTGTATAAAGTACCCAAGTCATACTTGAGTAAAAGTAAAGATACTTGATGTGAAAATTACTCAAGTAAAAGTAACCTATGAGAATACTACTTGAGTAAAAGTATTAAAGTATATGATATGTTTTGTACTTAAGTATCAAAAGTAATTTTCTGATATTAAATGTATTGAAAGTAAAAGTAAATGCTGTTAATAAAAAAAACAAAAGGTCAGAATTGTGAGAATTATGAAGTTTATTTGTTTTGGCCGCCATGAACAAGGAGTATGAGCTAGGATGAACTTAGCAATATATGAATACTATGAAATTACTAAAATAAAAATACACGATTAACACAGAAAAAAGCAGCACCAAAAGTAACAACCAGAATCATCACTTGAAACTGAACAAATTCCTGTTCATCTTCAAAAGAAGTTGATTTTCAAAATGGACAGATGTCAGTCTCGCTCTTCTGGGGCTGAAGACGAGTCCTGCGATGCTGAAGAGCCGTTCACCTGGTGCAGGTAGAGTGTGTCTAGCTTCACAGGCCCTGGTGCAGGTAGAGTGAGTCTAGCTTCACAGGCCCTGATGCAGGTAGAGTGTGTCTAGCTTCACAGGCCCTGATGCAGGTAGAGTGTGTCTAGCTTCACAGACCCTGATGCAGGTAGAGTGTGTCTAGCTTCACAGGCCCTGGTGCAGGTAGAGTGTGTCTAGCTTCACAGGCCCTGATGCAGGTGTGTCTAGCTTCACAGGCCCTGATGGTGCAGGTAGAGTGTGTCTAGCTTCACAGGCCCTGATGGTGCAGGTAGAGTGTGTCTAGCTTCACAGGCCCTGATGGTGCAGGTAGAGTGTGTCTAGCTTCACAGGCCCTGATGCAGGTAGAGTGTGTCTAGCTTCACAGACAGCAGCACACAGTTGGGAAGCATTTCAGCAAGTCAACGTGATCCACGTCTCCATCCAGCTGTTTGCTGCTGTCATGCACTTGAGATGACGAAGAAGAAGTCCTCTTCATCAGATGAACTGGACCTGGTGGCATCACATAGCTGCAGGGAGGGTTCTTCCATGTGCTGCTTGATGTAGTCCATTCCTGAAATAAAGTGAGAGTATTATAGACATGATAGAATTAATAACACTTCCTAACATGTCATGACCCCAACCAACAGTTTTGTACAAAATAGTTTGTTTTATTTTGAGGTTTATACATTTAGTTTCATGCACTGTCCGTGCATCCAGAGTCGATTTGTGAATATGCACTTGTATCTCTGTAGTTAAACACAACAACAGTCCCAAATCAATATCCTCGGCATTACTGGACCGTCACTCTTTTAATAGTAATACAAATAATAATAATAATGCTGTAATGATTAGCATTATATTATAGCTAAGACGACTCAAATCAACAAATTCTCACAACTGTCAACACTTCAGCTCATTAACTCGCTAGAGATCCGTCTGCTGCACTAACGCTAATTGTCTCATTTAATTGACGATAGCTAGCGAACGTTAGCCTAACATACAACATGTGTAGGACAATCAGACACCTGTCTCCCCCCCTCCTGCCAAAGATATAACTTACTCCAATCCTGAGGACAACACTGCTAGATATCTTAACAGGTTTATGATAATTATGATAACTAAACATTAACGTTGCGGCTCATGGGATTAATCTTAATTTACCTCAATGTGTTTCTTGAGGTTGGTGAGTTGTTGAAGGCCAATATCTCCGTAGCTTTCGGTCGGCATAAGAGGCACTTCATCCGGTAGGAAGAAACTTTCACTCCGAGAAAAGAGTTCGCCCTAATATGGCCACGGACGTTGATCTTGGTACCCGTGGTTGTTCGAGTAGCCGGCGCTTCCATTGCTGCTTCACATGATGAAATGAGTCGTATCTGTAGCCGCTCGCTCGCTAGCATCCTGGGCATCACTGGGAAATGTGGGAATAGAAAACACGCGGCAAGGACCACTGATCCCCAACCTGGTGTTCGTGCTGCGTTCAGGTGCGCTGCGGTGTGTTCCACAACAGTCCCCGATGTTTGTCTCATGATGATTTTTTTCCGTAGTAACGAGTAACGATACTGTTTCAGGGGAAATGTATCGGAGTAAAAGTACAAGTTTTCATTGCAAAATGTAGTGAAGTAAAAGTATACAGAAATATAAGTAGTAAAATAAAGTACAGATACCCAAAAAAAGACTTATGTAAATTAACGAAGTATTTCTACTTCGTTACGATACACCACTGTATAAATGTAAAACTATATGGAAGCAAATGTATCGATTATTATAACACAAATGTATTATTAATTAAACCTAAATTACTGTTTCAAAGATCAAACGCACGTTATTACATTACATTTGTTCAATGCTTTTTGTCACAGTTGAGAAGGATATAACTCCAGTCCAACAAATAGTAAGCTGCTAACAACATGTGTGACAGATGTGGTCTGGGCAGTGGTTCTCGGAAAAGAACTGTTTTCATGAAGATAAGCCACGCCTCCTTTCCGGTGCGAATGAAGCGACTGATCACAAATAGTCCGGCGAGTAAACTCCTGCGGCTAAACTCACGCTGGTAAAGCAACGCAAACATGTGCTCCGCTTTTGGTGTGAACGCAATACGAAGGAGTGTGAACAGACCCGCTGCATAAAAAAGTACCTTCAAAATAAAAGCACAGGGCTGTCTGACACCTGTGCTCTCAGGTAAACCCTGCTCCTGTGGTACAGAGGGAGGCGGGCTCAGTGTTGGCGTCAATGTTTTCAAAAGCAGAGTTGATGGACAAAACAAAAATGTGTCATAATATACAGGACTGTCTCAGAAAATTAGAATATTGTGATAAAGTTCTTTATTTTCTGTAATGCAATTAAAAAAACAAAAATGTCATGCATTCTGGATTCATTACAAATCAACTGAAATATTGCAAGCCTTTTATTCTTTTAATATTGCTGATTATGGCTTACAGCTTAAGAAAACTCTAAAATCCTATCTCATAAAATTTTTATATTTCCTCAGACCAAGTTAAAAAAAAGATTTATAACAGCTGAGTGTTTGTCAAGGCTCAGGAAACCCTTGCAGATGTTTCGAGTTAATTAGACAATTCAAGTGATTTGTTTAATACCCTACTAGTATACTTTTTCATGATATTCTAATATTTAGAGATAGGATATTTTAGTTTTCTTAAGCTGTAAGCCATAATCAGCAATAAATCAGAATAAAAGGCTTGCAATATTTCAGTTGATTTGTAATGAATCCAGAATGCATGACATTTTTGTTTTTTTAATTGCATTACAGAAAATAAAGAACTTCATCACAATATTCTAATTTTCTGAGACAGTCCTGTATATGAACATTAAATACAAGTGCAATAATGTATAGCTGCTAAACAGAAACTTAAACAAGCTGCTATACATTTGAAAGCATAAGAGACGAAATATACTTTTTAAAAGTAAAACGCCCCCTGGTGGAATATTGGTGAAAAGAATCATAGTTATTGATCTATTTTTTATGTTGTCAAAAGCTTGTAATATAGGAAAGAGAATGTGTCAAGAAAGTTTCTCGATTGTTCATTCCTTTCACCTGTCCTCAGCCACGCCCCTGCCCCCCCCCCCCCCTACTGTTGTAATTCCTGTCTTTAATCCTGGTGTATTTTTCCAGTGTTTCGTTGCCTATAATCATGAGCTTCTTTGTTCAACTTTTGTTTTTGTTTCTATTTAATTTCAAGTCCAGCCTGTCTTTTCTCTGCACCTTAGCCTCACCCCTCGAAACCCATGACAACCCGTGACATAAGGTGTTTTGAACCAGTTCACAAGCCCTGTTTATTAACAATCTGCATTGCACAACATGAGGCAACATCTATATGTATTGTTAAATGTTACAATCATGAGACAATAGGATGCTCTACAATGCACCGGGGTGTTTGTTGTCCAAACTAAGAGCCAATACGCTCTCTGGTCAGGCGGCAGCCAGGCGTTAACGTCATGCCCTGCATGGTCTTGCAGTCGGTGGGTAACAACTGTGGCGTATACCATGTAGTTAGTATTTACGTGATAACGGCAGCTGGAGTTTGTACTAAAAGTAAAAAAGAGAAAGCGTATGATTGGTAATTCAGCGATGGATTGGAGGTGAGAATTCAGATAAGCTGTTGAGATATGTGAAGGGCAGACCCCCATACTCACAGACAGACAGACTCCTTTATAGATTACACAAATTAATAAAGCTATGTCATGTCTTCCTTAATGCGCCCATGAATTTAAATAAGTTGATAGTTATTGACACTTTTATTCAGCCAGTCATGAGGGAACTGTGTTTAAGATGAAGGAGAATACCAGGCATGTGCACAGACATTTTGGGGGGCAGGTGCTCAAACCAAAAAAAGGGCACCCATTGCCAAAAATGTTTTGTGACAGTTAAAGCATAAGTCGCCATACACTAGTGATGCTGTCCTCGACCTGTGTTTCCTCTGGGCAGGATTAGACAGCTAGTTTACATTTTCTTTATGAATAAAAATGAATTATTATATGGCAACAACAGTAAAAGTGTTCTGATTGGCTAATGGGTCGTCATGCCAGCCACGTATTGCCCTCCTCGCTGGTCTGATACGGATCCGTATTGCCCACCGACGTCATTTTCAAAATGAGCGATATTGATAGACAGTCAAGAGGAAATTCAGAAGCAGCGAAAATGTGTTATTGAAAGTGATGAAGACTAGAAACTATAGTTTGAATCACTTGTGTTGTTACTTTACTGTAAATTCAAACTGTTTTAGCTGAGCCGTGTAGTCCGTTTTCTAGTAGATTGATCGTTGTAAGACTGAAACAGACCAAACAAAGAGACACATAACACATAAACTAATGAGGCACACGGATAGCATGACACCAAGAGCTAGTATTGTTAGCATAGTTTAGCTACTATTTCCTAGCTGTGAATTCTCGTGACATTCATAAACATACTTTCAACATACTTTTGAAATTTTCTAAACAGCATTTATTATGACACTATTATCACATATATAATGTACAAAAAATTAAAATGTCACTCACAGCTGGATGTATAAAGAGCCAATTGTCTGTTTACAAGATCACTATAACAACTTAAAAGGTGGACATATATTAATATAGGTTTCACAAATTCTGCTGCCCCTAAGTGAAAACTTCAAGTGACGTTTCTGTTGTTTTCAGTGCACTTGAGATTAAATCTCAGGTTAGTAAATTACAACAATGTTAAATTGGAGGCTTCCATTGATAATTGTGGTGCATTAGAGGCCTTTAAATACATAAAATATATGTATACTATGTGTAGATCTGAATTGTCTGTTAAACATGTGTTGATTGTGTACAAAATGCAGATATTCTACAAGTATTATTGTTTTTGTCAAAGAATTGAGTCAAATATCATGGTCCTAAAATGTGTGTGTTCTGTACGAGTAAAGGGTTAAATCCACCAAGTCTGTCTTATGATACAATGAATATCATAATAACCTTTTATTTAACCATTATGGTTCATTCAGAGAGAAATTATCATCAGAGGTGAGTTTAGAATGTGGAGCTGTGGAATGGAACCATAGAACGGAATGTAGAATGTCCAAGCTGGAGTGACCCAATGCTGGTGATCAGACCCTTCAGAGACCCAGAGAGAGCAACAACCTTTTACTGAACCTCCAAACCTTCACTTTTGAACGTTGAATCTTCAACCAACTCACATCCGTCCGAACTTGTGATATACTCGCATTTATTTCCAACATTTGCCGGAGAAAATCCCAACCGATCCCAATAAATCCAAGTGACGGCATCTGCCAAACTCGGTGAGTACCTTTTACTTTGCTGGTTGTTCTCGTATCATAATCTTCATAGAAATGTTACCGTTGTCGCGATACATTGTGACTAAATGTCGTGTCCACATGTGCACTCCTCTCAGCTTTGAGTTCCTGGCACCAGGTTGTCACCTCTGGTGGCTTTAACTATGGCTGAAGCCCCATCCAATCAGAACCGGGTGTTCATTGGAGACGTGCTCAGTTCGGGCAACTCCAGCTACCTGGTGGAGTCTGTCCTCGGGCAGGGTACCTTCGGCACGGTTACCAAGTGCAGGAATATTGCCGACAACAAGACGGTAGCCATCAAAATGATGAGAAACCACGGCTCTTTAGTCGAGCAGGCCAGATCAGAGGTAGGAGAAGAAATGCCTCCGAAACAATACGACATGCAACGGTTTGTGACTGTGGCTCGAGTGGATATAACATCTGTCTGTGGCCTGTTGTGTATCACCAGGTGGATGTCCTGTTTCAACTCCAACTGCTGGACTCTGACAAGAGCAACCTGGTGCAATGGTACCAGGTGTTCACCTGCAGACAACACATCTGTCTAGAGTTTGAGCACTTGGACAAAAGTCTTGACGACTTCATGGAGGAAAGATTATTCCAACCTCTCCTTCTGAGGGAAATCAGACCCATTGTCAAGCAGGTACGTTCTATTGCGGTCCTTAATGAATAAGCATATTGCTAGAATTAGGAAATGACTGACTTTAATAACCTTTTTCAGCTCGCCAATGCACTTGGTCACTTGAAGACTGCTGGACTAATACACGCAGACATCAAGTTAGAAAATATTATGTTGGTGAACCATGCACAGGAGCCTTACAGGATTAAAGTCATCGACTTCGGCCTGGCCCATAAGGCGTCAGCTGCCACCCAGGGCGCTTACATTCAGACCCTTCCGTACAGGTGAGTGACTGAAACCGTGTTGGATCTGCCGGGGTCGTAGTAGAGGTCAAATGCTTAAAATTAGTGGACATTGTCATCATGGCGAGTGTGATCATGGTTGTTTTTCCTCTCTCAGGTCTCCAGAGGTTATTTTGGGTCTGCCATATACAGAGGCCACAGATATGTGGTCTGTGGGCTGCGTCGCTGCTGCCCTCTACCTCGGATTCCTCCTGTACCCCGGCTCGAGTGAATATGACATGGTAAGTACTACGGGAAGCTTAATCATCGGATTTACTTGTGTGTGTGTGTTTGTGTGAACCTTATTTGTGTGACTCCTGTTGTTGCTAAAGGTTAGGTTGTTTGAATTGGGGCAATTGCTCTGGCGGTCATGAAAATGTTTATAGAAATGAACGTGTTGAAACTCCCTGACCCCGTTGTGACTAGACGTTGTGTTTTTATCTTCAGATGAGGTACATAGTGGAGACTCAGGGTCATCCAGCGGACACCATGCTCAACCACGGAGAAAAAACTGCCTGTTTTTTTCAACAAGACGGCAACTCCAAGAATATTTCCTGGAACTTTAAGGTACCTTCACCACTACTCTGACCTCTCTGACTTTCTCATTATCTGGTTAATTCTGTCTATGTTGCATTTCTAACATACTGTTGAATATGTGGGTCTGTCTGCCTGTGTGTCCACGTTTACTCCACTCACAATGTCATCGCTAACAATAACACAATCTCTTCAGACACCGGAACAGTTCCATCGTGAGACTGGCATTCGGTCGTCGGAGACCAGGTGCGAGAAATTCAGCTCGCTGTATGATCTCTTGCACGTAAGTGTTGTTGTTTTTGTACGATTCACTTCTGGAGGTGACTTAAGAGACTCCTGACCGCTGTTATTGCTTCTTCATTTTACAGATGCAGCTCATCGAGAGCACAACGACTGCTGACAAAGTTTCAGAGTCGAATGACAGGCTTCTCTTTGGGAACATCCTCAGTGGGATGCTTGAGCTCGATGCGGCCAGGAGACTCACACCCCGCCAGGTGCTCCAGCATCAATTCACCAGCATGCACCACATGTCCAGCAGATACCATGTCAGCCCCTAGTAAGTCGATGTTGAGATTTCAGTTATTACCTTCGCATTGAAAATGCGGAAGGTAATGTTTTGATCGCCGTGTATTTATTTATTTATTTAATTAATTTATTTATTTATTCATTTATTTGTATGCGTGTTACTCGCATAACAAAAAAAGTATTAAACCGAATCGCATGAAATTTGGTGGAATGATTGGTTATTATCCGGGGACCATTTGATTAGATTTTGGGATCTATCGGGTCAAAGGTCAAGGTCATGAAAAGGTCAAAATCTTCTTTTTACCATAGCGCAGTCAATTTCTATCCAATTGGCATGCAACTAATGCCAAAATGTTCATAATGCAATGCCCAATCTTGTGATATGCGAAGGTATGCGCTCTACCGAGTGCCCGTTCTAGTTAAACTTCTATTGGTGTGTGTAGAAGAGAACACTTCATCTCGCTTACTTTCGAATGTGGAAGTTGATTCATGTAATTCGTCATTTGTTTGCAGTGTACGGTCCTGTTTTGAGACAATGGACCTCTGTGAGAACCGGACTACTGACACTGGGAAAGCTGCGGTAGGGTCATCCTCGGGGAGCGCCGATAGCATCCAGCAGAACCTTCCTTCTGCCCTTAGCCAGCCACAAGGCATCAACCCTCTTCCCTGCTCGACTACCCGGACCTCGGGTTCACTCATGTCACGGGTGAAAAGAAAAGTTGATGACGAAAATGAGACGATGAGCGAAACCTCTCATCCGTCAAAAAGGGTCCAGTGTGGATGGCTCAGGTAAGCTCGCCTCCATCACTCACATCATTATCAATCAGTCAGTATATTTGCAAAAATATTTAATCTTAACCTCCTATTCATTAATTTATAGAGCACCCTATGCTTGTCATCAAGTTGATGACAGCAACAGGATCCGGAGAGACCTTCCAGCTCCGTCCATCTCAAGCAGCAGCAAATGCTACTCACCAAGCTTTGTGGATGAAGACGACTCTGACAACCACCAGTTGTCCAATCGTAAGATGAAAAGGGTTAGAAAAAACTCTGCAGCTCCGCCCACCTCAATCAACAGCAGTTGCACATCACCAAGTGCCAAAAGAAAGATGGCTGATTGTGACGACTCTGACAACCACCAGTTGATCAATCACAAGATAAAGAGGGTCAGAAAAAACTCGGCAACTCCGTCCACCTCAAGCAGCAGCAGATGCTTAACACGAAGCGCCAAAAGAAAGATGGCTGATTGTGACGACTCTGACAACCAACTGTTGACCAATCACAAGATAAAGAGGGTCAGAAAACACTCTGCCGCTCCACCCACTGGATCGGAGCAGCGTCCCCTCTGAGCATCCCCGCCACCAATTTTTACATGACAATAAAGTTCTTATTTTACCGATCAATAACAACTGTAACCTCTTCCAACTCCTGTAAATGTGCCTGCTTATACCTATAAACAAAAGCGGTCACTGAAACACATGAGGACAGTCACTTTATGACCTGAGACAAACCAGAGCGGTCACTTTGGGCACTCTCTGTTTGTTCCACTGCCACCAGGAAGAAGATTCAGGACTTTTAAAACCCAGACTAACTTTTTCCCAGAGCGGTTTCCTCCATCACCCCCACTCAGCACCCCACCCAGTGCTGCTGGGGCACCAAAATACACATACAAGTGTTGTTTTAAATGTCCTGCCTAAATGTTTTTACACATGTTTTTATCTGTTACTGCTGTACTGATGAGTCGCCAACTTAATTTTGTTGTATGTTTTTACAATGACAATAAAAATCCTTACCTTACCTTTTCATTCTTTTAGCTCTGTGTTGGGTCCAACTCTTAAAGGACACACCTGACTCTTTAGCTGCTAAATGCAGCACTATGCTCACCTGCTTATTTACAACTGAACTGTCTGGCTCACATCCAATGTCAACACTCAAGTACTCACTTTGAGTCACGCTCAGTTCATGAGGGTCAGAGGAATGTAAAGATTGTCTATATTACACCTGGTTTATTCATCAACAGTTTCTTTTCATTTTGCTTATTAAAGCTCTTTGAACCAAACATTCGAAAAAGAGATTATTTGACAATGACCTTGTTCACAGAGTAGACGCAACGACGCGACTGACTTCAAACACACAGCAACAGCTGCGCTCACTCAATCAAATTTATTCATTAACACTCCAATCACATTACAGGTACACACCTACATTAACAATCACAGGTGTCAGTATTCAATCAATAAACAAAACAAGACAGAAACATAATACAAGTTGAGAGCACACTTGTTAACAGACCTCTCGTCTGGATAGGCAAGAGCCTAGATTTAAATTAGGCACTAAATTTTTTTTTGTAGTGAAGTCATTTTGGCATTTTCATCATCCATTTATTGCAATTAATTCATAGAATTTAAAAAATTTTTTAGTGGATACAGTTGTAGTACACCAGCCAACGTGTGATTTGCCAGATAGTTAAAACAGCTTGGAGAAGCCGCCATGATTGATGGACCGGCAACACTGCTTTTATTTTTGCACTACTATACGTCACGCTACATCCAGAGTGAGTGTCGGCCTCAGTCAAGACTGAAAAGGAAAGCAGCTGTTGATGCAGATGTGCTGCATCGAACAAGAACTCTCTCCGATCTCAGGTCAGATACAACCCTGTTTCACGGAAATTACGTTGCCCCAGAACTAAAACGGAATTTGCAAATACGTTTGACTGAAACGTATTTCTTCCCGAATTATGTTTGTATTTGACGAATTATTATTATTATGAACTTTGGTCGTTAATTTGGTAATTACTGTATAGCTGCTTAATTTGTAATGCAGTGGGATTAAGTTTTGTCCAGATTATACAAATCGGCACATGTTGAGTTGTGTGCTGGTGCCTGTAGATTTGATCAATGTAAACAAGTATGCAATCCGTGTAGTTGCAAAGTCTCATGGGAAACTATTCCTTTTTGTAAAAACTACATGTAAACTGAGAAAAGCACAAGATTGTAAAGGACGACTATTCCTGACTGAAGCGTGTTCACCTGCTTGGATCACGTGTACACCTTCGTGGTTGTGTGAACAGTGTTTTACTTTCTTGCATATAGAGCTCTTAATCAGATACGGACATGCAAATAATTACATTAGAGATGTTATGTTAAAGGAATACTTCAGCCCCAAATAAATAACACATATTTTTCCATTTTACCTGTAGGCATTATTTATCAATCTAGATTGTTTTGGTGTGAGTTGTGTGTCGTAGATATTGTCCGTAGAGGTTATATACTTTGCAGGAGGGGTACAGATACAAAGAAGTGTTGGATTGAAACAGATGTTGGTGATGATGATGATGATGGTGATGAAGATGATGGTGGTGATGATTATGATGATGGTGATGATGATGACTCCCTTTTGAGGGGACACTAAAAAGTGTATTTTGGCTTTGTTTGATGCACCCAGGTGTCTTGAATCTGTGCCTTTCATGATTTGTTTCTGCTACTGGATGGCAACAGGGAGACTTCATCAGAAATCAAGTTAATTGCGTGTTCAATGTTTGTCAGCAGGGATCTGGGGTAAATGTATTGCACACTACGGCAATAAGGCCAAACTAACCTAACGCTCCAATCAGTGGGTGTCTTTCTGAATATCTCATCTTTTGGGAAAGTGGAGGACATATTCAGAAAAAGGGGGATTTAGTTCGATTGGAATGACAACTTCACATCTCTCATATATAATAAAAAATAAAAAAAAGCTAAAGTGGGCTGTTTCAGTGACGCAGTTATCAGCAGAGGTTTGTGAATTGTGGCACTCATTGATAAATGATAAGGATATTCAACAAATATTATATTTTTCATTACAAAAAGAGTCAAGCTGTTTCTTTTCTGCTTCAAATATATATAATTGCTGCAGATTGGGATATAAGTGAAGAGGATTCACTGTCTGATGCTCCTGGGCCACTGGATCAGCAAACTGGACAGGAAAAAGAAAAACGAGAATACACATCCCACATTTAACACAGAACTACTGATATGCAAAACAAACACAATTACGACTAGACAACATGTCCAAGGAAAAATTATATTGAGTAACTAAAACAGCACTTATAAAACCAATAACAATATTACTACTAATAATAATATTTGTATTGATCGTTATTTATACACACTGTTTACATGTATTAAAGGTGTACGGTAGGCTGTGATCATTACTCTTAAAAAGGGATGGGTAAATAATTGATAACGTGTGCACAACTGCATTGTAATACATTTTATGTGTGGAACTGATCCATTTAACTTCTTACAATGTGAAGTTTCCTGCTTCCGTCTGCTTCCAATAAACATATGTGGTACCGCTTAAAAGGATCTTATTTTAAAAAATAAACAGAGTGCAGGCGTGTGAAGCCCCTCCACAAAATCCCTGAACGCAGGAGTCCACATCGGCATCCTCCTCCTGTCTGCTCCGCCTACACGTCCACAACGTTTCCTCTCATTGGTTATAAATCGAAGGAAGGCTTCACAAAGCCCGAGATCTGATTGGCTCACGGCCACGTCACTCACCCTTCACGGTCACTCTATGCAAATCAACACGTAGATGCGGAACCGGGAGAAGGAGAGCGCAGCGGGCATAACTCCGTAGAGGCAGGGGGCCGGACGAGCGTTGGCCGTCATCACTTTAGCAACACGTTCAGACTGTTGCGGTCCCCTTGTGTTATTGTTTCCTCGACTGGACTGGGATATACTCCCCCGGATACCGCCGTGAGAAAATGGCGAAGCCAGAAAGCAAGAAGATATTCTTCGAGAACCTGTCGGGAGCGGGCAAAGCCATCGCGGTGCTGACGAGCGGAGGGGATGCTCAAGGTAAACTGTTGCGTGACAGTGTCAAGCGATGCGGCGCGGTTACGCGTTACGGCCCCGCAGAGGGCGAGCTTACTTCACGCGGCGGGAAAGGCGTCGCTGAACGTATAATATACAGAGACGACCCCGTAACGACATGACGGTGGTCGCGACGCACGTCCGCCATCGGGACATGTCCTGCTAACCCCCCGGAGGCTAACAATGACTGTCCGACAGCATCCCCCTCTCTGCCGCGGCAGCAGCCCAAGGTCGACCCCCCCGTCCCCGTCCCCGTCCCGTCCATAGAACCATTGCAACATAACCGACGAGCTAATGTCATCATTTAATAAATGAACTCAGTCGAATAAACTTGGATGAAGCAGACCGCACTGCATCGCGGGTGGTGCAGGTCAAGATGTGACGACGACGACAAATACCATTCTCCTCATGTGGGTTACTTTAGGTTGTGAGTGAGATGAGACTTGAGGGTCAGTGGCGCCGCATCCTGTGTACGTGATGAGCCGCACCGCCTTCCACGCGTCACGGAGGAAACCCTGGTCACGTGCTCACCGGCTCGTCTCGTTCGTCTGAAACGCCAGTTTCATGTCCGTCACCGCGATGTAAAAGGGCAATTATTTAGGGTTTGAACGGTAGTTTATTAAACGAAACAATTGCTCCTGAAAATTGAGAACCAATATACTTTAGTTTAAAAAAAAAAAGGCAAACAGGTTATTACATAAGAGCTGTCTCTATAGTGAGCCCTTATATCACAATGTGATATTTAAAATGTGAGATACATTATCCTTTCGAATTTACTGCTGTTAATAATATAACTTGTTGTTATATATTTTGTGATGTAAGTAAAGAGCTTCCAGACAGACAGAGCCCTTTTAATCAGTTATATTATGATTATGTAATAAATTCAACTTAAACCTTTCACAACACTGACCTTTTAGATGTTTAACATAGTTAAATACCATTTATCCTAAGACATCAACATACATCAATCATAAAGTGGGTTGTCTTAATTGGGATGTAAAAAATATCTTGTTATTGTATTCAGTTTATTTGTTAAATACTAAATGTGTCGGACTAAAGCTATACACTATAACCGCTGTGTGAATTCAATCAAATAACTATTGATGTGTCTGTTATGTTGAACAGTTGACATGCAACCAATTTGGACTGCCAAGATATTATAGAGCTTTTTCGGAGCAGGCATTTGGATATGTCATCGTAGGAAAAGCACAGGTGTTACAAATAACAATAACGATGGCTCCGCTCTATTCAAGTCATGACCGTGAGCCAGCATGCACGTATGCCGTACGTCCTAGTTCTCCCTGGCTCGCGGCAATGAATCGATCCTTGGTGGGTGGCTTTAATATTAGAATTCACCCACAAACACACACACACACACACACACCCAGAGAGAAATAGAGGAAAAAGGTGCATGAGTCGGCCCCAGAGCAAAGCATTGAGGCCGTCCCATGCATGACGGGAACTGAATGTTGGTGTCAAAGGGCATTGTGTACTTGGCTCGGTCGTTTCACTCACTCTGCAAGAAGAACTCGTGTGGGCTCTGCAGAATGGGGGGGGGGGGGGGGGTAAACTCAATGACTTTCAGGGCTTTGATAAAGACCTCCGAGCTGGACAAGAAACAGAAAGCCTTTCTTGGGTCGTCTTTACATTTCGTCTCCGTCTATCTCGCTCACATTCTGTCTCCGTCTGCTTCTCAGTCTCTAAGCCTCTTCGGTCTTCCTGACTGGGATTATACCAGGCCGCTCATTTGAACGTGGTCACAGGCCGCCACAGAGGACGGCGTGGTGAATAGCGGGTCCCTTTCTCATGGTTCTGGGCGCCTTGTGGGCTCTTGTGACTGTAGGAATGCAGGGGAAAACACACTTTTTTGACGGGTTTTTACTTCCCAGTATAGTTCACCGTGTACATTACGCTGTCTTTTCACTTTCATTGCCGTCTTTGCTGCCCCACCGGTCGTAAACCTCGGTGTTGCTAAGTAACAGCATTGCTCGTGTTCACTGGGTTCGTCCAGAAAGAGGGGACTCGGTCCTTTCTTCTTTCGTTTATTCCCAGTCAGCCAAGTTCCCGTCGGCCTGCTGGGAGTAAACTGTGAATCATTATTCCCACTGTCGGTATTTAGGCTAGCCATTGACATTCAAGTCTCAGAGCACTGCCTTCTTGGTTTGCCGAGTTCACTTTGTACTCGCCACAAATATCTGGGAGGCTTTGTAGGAGGAGCTGGGAAACAGTCCGACCAAACATGGCAGTGTGCGGTGGTGAGAGGCCAAACGATGTGGACACGGATACCAGTATGAACGCAGCTACGCTGCATTCAAATACGCTAATACACAAACGTCTTTCACGTTCAAGACGGATAAACAATTACAGATGGATTTCAAGAGGTTCTGCTGCAGTTCTTTGTGACTGAGATGAAACGCATATCCACGGAGCAACTGTTAAGCAGCCGTGCAAATCGGGATTTCACGATGATTCGCTCCAGTTGACGTGTGTTCTCTCTCTGTGACGCTTAACTGTTAACTCTGCACCAAAGTTGTTCATTTCTTCGGATTACTTTTTAAATGTTCTATAAATATCTTTTTTCCCCAGGTATGAACGCTGCTGTACGTGCCGTGGTCCGAATGGGGTTATACGTGGGAGCAAAAGTGTATTTCATTCATGAGGTGAGCCCAAACTTTGGGATGATCATTGTTTACGTCCCTTTGGCCGCTGCTCATAGTTACAATAAACTACGAGCAGTGCAACACCATTTGCGATAGAAGGGGGTCCGCAGGAGGGAAATGTAAAACCGGCAGCCGCATCATCTCTACATGTTTTATACATTACGCGTTAAACTAGAACGGGCACTCGGTAGAGCGCATACCTTCGCATATCACAAGATTCGGCATTGAATTATGAACATTTTGGCATTAGTTGAATGCCAATTGGATAGAAATTGACCGTGCTATGGTAAAAAGAAGATGGTGACCTTTTCATGACCTTGACCTTTGACCCGATCGATCCCAAAATCTAATCAAATGGTCCCCGGATAATAACCAATCATCCCACCAAATTTCATGCGATTCGGTTTAATACTTTTTTAGTTATGCGAGGAACACGCATACAAATAAATAAATATATAAATAAATACACGGCGATCAAAACATAACCTTCCGCATTTTCAATGCGAAGGTAATGACAAGCACTGCACTTTCGTTGAATATTGTCAACACAAGGATCCCGGTCTGCCTCTATGGACACGGGAAAGCTTGTTCTCACATAGCAGAAATCAGAGGAGCTTTGATGAGGCCTGCACATCTGTACATGCCATGCATCCCCTCGCCCAGACTGCGTTACATAACCGACTTGAGGCTGCAGCAGATGCCTCGTGTGAAACTCCCCTCCCACTCAGGTACCACAGTACTCTGTGTTTCCCCGCACGATTCTGCAGAGCACTGTGTGATGATGGACACACTTTAAACCATATATATATATATTCAATCTCTGAGTTTCACACTTACACATTTGTACTTGTACATGGTGTTGCATCAGCTACTAATATTTATTTAAATCTGAGTGAGGATGACCTATTGATGCAATTTGGAGTCCACATCGCTCGAGCTGTGAGTTGTTTTGCATGATCTGTTTGCTAATCTTGTGTGTTCACTTCCTAAGAAGCCTCATCTTTTTTCATCAGGGATATCAGGGTATGGTGGACGGTGGGGAGAACATCGTGGAAGCCTCATGGGAAAGTGTCTCCAGCATGCTACAAGTGGTGAGTAATTATCATCGAATGCAATTACTGCACGGACTGTGGACACAACTTGGACTTCTGTTTGAGGGCATTCAGCAGGAAGTCATGTCGCTCAAACAGAAGGCCGTGTTATGGTCATGCCAGCAGCCAGTGTGTATTCCACTGAGCACCACACCACACCTACAGTACACGGGGCAAACATTGTCGGAGCTGAATAAATGGTCTCGCTCCCCTCCGTCAGGGCGGGACCGTCATCGGCAGCGCTCGCTGTAAGGAGTTCCGCAGCCACGAGGGTCGCCTGAAGGCCGCGCTCAACCTGGTGAAGCAGGGCATCACCAACCTGTGTGTGATCGGAGGAGATGGCAGTCTGACGGGAGCCAACCTCTTCAAGGAGGAATGGAGCGGGCTGCTGGCCGAGCTGGTGGAGCAAGGTACAGGGGAAAGATGACCCCCCCCCCTCTTTGCTTTACCCTCCAGGGCTCCAGACTAACTTTTTTTACTACACTCAGAAAAGTTTGACCATTGTCTACTCAATAAAATTAAGGCAACAAAGTGACAATTAATATAATTGAATAGAATTTAATACTTCATCTTTGATTAAAAACTATTGATTTAATTAAGCAAATTTAAACAAAATATTAAATACAAATATGTTGGATTTACTAATAATATGGCAAATGTTGAGTAAATCCAAATCAATTATACAGGGGAAATGATTAATATTGACTAGGTATTCAAAAGAAAGTAATTTAGATATACCAAATAGCTGTGAAAAAGTAATTTAGATTTACTAATTATGTGGATGAAATTGATTTCCATTTACTAAATATCTGGATAATACTGATTTGGATTCAATAAATAAAATAAGTTACAACAACTCAACTTGGAAGAATGTTACTTAATTCAACACATTTAAACTGAAATTGTTATTTATCTTTACATAAATACATTTTGCAAATCAACTTATAATTGGTACCACATGACTTAAAATCTATGTAATGTTATTGATTGTCACTTTGTTCACATATTTTTTTTAAATGTAGAATCTACTTAATATCATGCCTTCTTTTTTGCAAGAATGTATTGAGGAACAGTTAACAAATTACCACATTTAGGACAACAGCAGTTAAACATTTATTTGTGCAACTTTGTTGACCATCTTTCAAAAACATTTGTGTAAAATGCCAAAATACAAAGAAATCCTGGTGTACACAAAAGAATCACAGCAGCAAGCCCTTCAAATGAGAATGACAAATTGGATGTTTCTGAACAACCCTGAATGGTAAATAACTGCAGCACTGAAACTCAGACAAAGCCTCGAAAAAAACCATGTGACTGTAAACGCACTGTAAAAAAAAAAACTCATTGGGTCCAGACTGAAGACAGGTGGGGACAGAATCTCATGCCGACATGATGTTCAGGAAACTGGAACTTAAGGCAGGAGTAGTCATCATTACTGCTTGAAGACTCACAGGTCAACCGGTTGTCTGTGGGCTGACATGATTCTCTCTACAGCCAGAAAAAAGACAAAACAGAAAAGATTAACAATAATATAACTTTAAATAGCATTTACAACATGACTAGGTGGTTCGAACAATAAAAATGTATTCTGTTGTTAAATTAACACAATTATTTCAGCAGTGCAACAAAATAGGTCTATTAAATGTGGTCTCCTAAATATTCGATCTCTGTCATCTAAAGCTGTGTTACTGAATGATTTAATATCAGATAATCACATTGATTTATGTTGCCTAACTGAAACCTGGCTGAGCCATGAAGAATATGTCTGCCTGAATGAATCGACTCCTCCAAGTCATATTAATACTCACATTCCTCGAGGCACCGGTCGAGGAGGTGGAGTAGCAGCCATCTTTGAATCGAGCCTATTAATTAATCCTCAACCAAAATTACACTACACCTCATTTGAAAGCCTTGTTCTTAGTCTTTCACATCCAACCTGGAAAACACTACAGCCAATTCAATTTGTGATTCTGTACCGCCACCAGGTCCATATTCAGAGTTTATATCTGAATTCTCAGAATTTATATCAAGTTTGGTTCTTAAAACCGATAAAGTTATTATTGTTGGAGATTTTAATATCCATGTGGATGTTGATAATGATTGCCTTAGTGCTGCATTCATCTCCTTGTTGGACTCGATTGGCTTCTGTCAGAGAGTACAGAAACCCACTCACAGCTTTGGCCACACGCTTGATCTTGTTCTTACTTATGGCGTTGACATTGAGCATTTGAACGTCTTCCCACAGAATCCTCTTCTGTCAGACCACAACCTCATAACTTTTGAATTTATACTACTGGAGTGTACTCCGTTAGTCAAAAGTTTCTACACTAGATGTCTAACTGATAGTGCTGTAGCTAAATTTAAAGAAGCGATTCCTTCTGTATTTGATTCGATACCACGTCTCAATATAACAGAGGACTCCTGGTCTAACTTTAGTCCGTCCCAGATTGATCATCTTGTTGACAGTGCCATAGGCTCTCTGAGAATGACACTGGACTCGATAGCCCTCTGAAGAAGAAGACAGTGAGGAAGAGGAGGTTTGCTCCTGGTATAACCCTCAGACCCGCAAACTGAAGCAAGCGTCACGAAGCTTGAAGCATATGGCGTTCAACTAATCTCGAAGAATCCCGCTTAGTTTGGCGAGATAGTCTTAAAACATATAAGAAGGCCCTCCGTAATGCCAGAGCAGCCTATTACTCATCAATAATAGAAAAATAAAGACAACCCCAGGTTTCTCTTCAGCACTGTAGCCAGGCTGACAGAGAGTCACAGCTCTGTGGAGCCGAGCATTCCTATAAACCTTAGTGGTAATGACTTTATGAACTTCTTTAATGAAAAGATTTTAACTATTAGGGACAAGATTAATAATCTCTTGCCCATAACCAGTGCCAATCTGTTCTCAAGTGGAATGGCCTTGAAACCGCTGTATGCCCTGGTGTATATTTGGAGGATTTTCTCCTATCAACCGTGACCAATTATTTTCAACGGTTTCTACTTGAACACGTCTACCTGTCTCTTGGACCCCATCCCGACGAGGCTGCTTAAAGACGTTTGCCTTTAATTGGCGGCTCTCTATTAGATATTATCAATGTGTCTCTGCTAACAGGCCACGTACCACACTCCTTCAAGGTGGCTGTTATTAAACCTCTCCTGAAGAAGCCCACTCTGGATCCAGAGGTATTGGCTAACTACAGACCGATCTCTAACCTCCCTTCCTCTCCAAGATCCTTGAGAAAGTGGTCGCAAATCAGTTGTGCGACTTTCTACATCATAATAGTTTATTTGAGAAATTTCAATCAGGATTTAGAAAACACCACAGCACCGAGACGGCACTGGTGAAAATTACAAATGACCTCTTAATGGCAGCAGATAAAGGACTCCTCTCTGTCCTGGTCTTGTTAGACCTTAGTGCTGCATTCGACACCATTGACCATGACATCCTGTTACAGAGACTGGAGCAGTCGATTGGCATTTCAGGCACGGCACTAATTTGGTTTAAATCCTATTTATCAGATCGATCTCAGTTTGTATTTGTAAACGATGACGCCTCGATAACCACCAACGTTAATCACGGAGTTCCACAAGGTTCTGTGCTTGGACCAATTTTATTTACCTTATACATGCTTCCTTTGGGCAATATTATCAGGAAA
The DNA here is from genome assembly GCF_029220125.1 of Pseudoliparis swirei. Taxonomy (NCBI): domain Eukaryota; kingdom Metazoa; phylum Chordata; class Actinopteri; order Perciformes; family Liparidae; genus Pseudoliparis; species Pseudoliparis swirei. The sequence goes on from NC_079403.1 coordinate 17,393,060, forward strand.
CACTCCATAAACTTTCATTGTTATGCAGATGACACTCAACTATATTTATCGATAAAACCAGAGGAGAGCAACCAACTCTGTAAAATTCAAGCATGTCTTAAAGACATAAAAACATGGATGACCTGCAACTTCTTGATGTTAAACTCAGACAAAACCCAAGTAATTTTAATCGGCCCTGAGCACCTCAGAGATCAATTATCTGGTGATGTGGATTCTGTAGACGGCATTGCCCTGGCATCCAACACCACTGTAAAGAATCTTGGCGTTATCTTTGATCGGGACTTGTCCTTTAACTCCCACGTAAAGCAAATCTCAAGGACTGCATTCTTTCATCTACGTAATATTTCAAAAATCAGGCACATCTTGTCTCAAAAGATGCAGAAAAATTGGTTCACGTTCGTTACTTGAGACTGGATTACTGCAACTCCTTATTAGCAGGCTGCTCTAATAAATCTCTTAGGTCCCTCCAGTTGATCCAGAATGCTGCAGCTCGTGTTCTCACTAAAACTAAGAAAAGAGATCACATCACTCCTGCACTAGCTGCTCTGCACTGGCTCCCAGTAAAATCAAGAATCACTTTTAAAATTCTTCTCTTAACCTACAAAGCCTTGATTGGTGATGCTCCATCATATCTTAAGGAGCTTGTCGTACCATATTGCCCCACTAGAGAGCTACGCTCACTAAATGCGGACTACTTGTAGTTCCTAGAGTCTTAAAAAGTAGAATGGGAGCCAGAGCCTTTAGTTATCAAGCTCCTCTTTTATGGAACCAGCTTCCAATTTCAGTCGGGAGGCAGACACAGTCACCTCGTTTAAGAGTAGACTTAAGACCTTCCTCTTTGACAGAGCTTATAGTTAGGGCTGAATCAGGTTTGCCCTGGTCCAGCCCCTTGATATGCTGCTATAGGCTTATAGCTGCCGGGGACGTTTTAGGATGCACTGTGTACCTATCTCCTCTTTTTCTCTCCTTAAGGATGAATTTTCATCTCTCAATCACACGTTACTAACTCTGCTTTCTCCCGGAAGTCCTTTTGACTTTACGTCTCATGGGGTCATCGGACCCTATGAGACGGCATAGATCCTATCTGCCTGATGGATCGTCTGGGTCGTGGAATTCCTGCTCATGACTACGCCACTGTCCTGTTGAGACTCCGCCCTCCTCCTCCCCACCGCCTTCTGCCTGATGGATCGTGGAGGTCTCCATCGTGGAATATGCCTACTATGAACTATTCATACACTCTGTCATATTCATTGAATGTATTTTAACTCTAAATCTGTCCTTCTGTACACATTACATCTATTGCATCTGTCCATCCTAGGAGAGGGATCCTCCTCTGTTGCTCTCCTCCAGGTTTCTTCCCTTTTTTCCCCCTGAAGGGTTATTTGGGAGTTTTTCCTGGTCCGATGTGAGGTTTTGGGGCAGGGATGTCTATGTGTACAGATTGTAAAGCACTCCGAGACAAATTTGTAATTTGTGAAATTGGGCTATACAAATAAACTGAATTGAATTGAATTGAATTGAACTTAAAACAACTTACTCCCGTTTATCCGTGACAACTTGTATCCGATCATGGGTCACACTAGTGGAACAGCAAAGAAGGTGTTGAGGTTCATGCTGGTAGTCGTAATCACACCTAAAAAGAAAGAGTAAGAGGATAAAGGACAAGGGGAGGACATACATCCTCTTCAGTAAAAACAAAATCATCTCAAGCATCAACGTTTGCTCTTTTCAATGCTAATATTGTAAATAAAAATGAAAAGGCTAGATTCACACTCAAGTGCCACATGTCGTCATCATGGCGGCCAAGGTTTGATTTCCGGTGGTCCCTTTGCTGCAGATCCTCCCCTGTGGTGCTTGTGTGTCTCTAGCTCTAACACAAATAAAGAAAAAAACATCTTAAAAACAAATAATTGCTTGCTTCTGGCATTTAAATGGATTATAATCTCACCGTGTTGCTGGGTGTCATTAAGGTCACGAAGTTTTTCCATCCAAGTTGAATTATAATGTCTGAAAGGTGGCAGGAGAAAATAATTAGCATTTTACAATTAACTAATTGTTCTTAATTATCTGTACATAAATGTAAACATTGACTCAAATGACACTCTTTGGTGATGTCCTCATCTGATAATGTGGACAGTAAATGAAGATTTGATCATGAAACCATCCCCTCACTGGACAGCTCACGGTGCACGGAGCTTCTGAGGAGCTGTGAGCCGTCATGTCCGCCATAGCGCAGTTATAAGCGTCATGTTAACAACAGTCACGTGAACAGAGTCCCGACCACGTCAACAGCATCACGTTAAGAGCGTCACGTGTACAGAGTCCCGACGTCACGTGAACAGACCTGTACAATAACGTGTCTGGTCACGTGACTGTCCGGACTGACCGCTCCGGTATATGTGAGCTTGTCTACACATGTCTGCGTGGAACCAGTTTCAAAGCACTTCAATAAAATCGTGGTTATTAGATGAAGTGTGTCGCACGTGACCCCTCAGGTGTCTTAACCCACCTGCCACTAATGAACCTATAACACGAGCGTTAGCTAAACATTACCTCAGCTAACATATGTAAAGTAAGCTAATGTTAGCTCGTTCAACACAGAAACCGACAACCTACCTTACATCGACGATGTTAAAGAAACGTGAAAACACTTAACCATCAGACAGCTAAGTTAACTTACTCTTGGCCCAAGGACACAGAAATGCAGAACACCATGCCTCGAATTCAAAAGTAGCTACCCGCTAGCTCACACGAGGCTAGCTCAACTCCTCACCAGAGAGCCGAGTAGAAACCTCAGTGTCACTAACGTTGCCCGTTCAATACAACGTTACTCTCTGAAATTAAATTAAGTTGGCATTCTTACCTCAAGAAGAGATGTCATGTCAGGAGGCTGTCGTTCCCTCTGTGGCGTTTCCTGAGTCACTGAAGCCGGAGAGCAGCGCGCAGCTCAAACTGCGGAGAAGAGGCGCGAAACCGGGTTCAACAGTTCAATCTGCTTTTTTTGTGTTGATTGCTGTGATCAGACTGATCACTGCCACCTGGCCTCTCCTTTGAACTCTCTCTCTCTCTCTCTCTGTTGGACGGGCTGTCTGTCTGTCTCTGTCTGTGCTGTTTTCTTCTCTAGTAACTAGATTCTTAGAATAATACAATAAAATAGTAGGACAGGTGCTAGTGACTTTTTCTTTGCTCCGTCCGTCCCGATGCGCCAGTGTGTCGGAGCTCTCCGCGGCGCAGACGGCGGGCAGAGGACTGTTAAACAGACACGAAACAGAAATGACATGCTGCTGTAATGTGGCGCTATAGAGAAAGTGACAGGGGGGCGGGCCAAATTCTTTTTATGTCATGCGATCTACCAATACTACGCCGCGATCGACTGGCAGGTCGCCGCGATCGACCGGTCGATCGCGATCGACGTATTGAGCACCCCTGGTCTAATAGTTGCCAGGAATGTTCTCCTGTATCTGGAAGTTTCTCCTCTATCAAGAATGTTCTCCTGTATCAGGAATGTTCTCCTGTTTGTCCTTGTGAAGCAGAGCTAAAGCAGTCTGTTGGAGAACGTGCTCCGCTGTCCCTGCAGTAGGTGGTGGAGAGGGTGGTCCGGTTCTCCAATATGGACAAACATTTCTTCATGTCCTCCTCTCCACCTGTTCCGGATAGTCCTCTTTGCCAATGATGGAGCCGGCCTTCCACACCAGTTTAGTGAGTCGGTTGGTTTCTCCAGTTACAATGCTGCCCCAGCAGAGTACGGAGAAGTCCAGAGCACTGGTCCAACAGACTGGTAGAACATCATAACTGAGATTTGTCATATATTACAAACATTTGAGGACTTGTGAACCTTCAAAGGAGTGCATTTTTTGTCTTCTCGGTTTTAAACCACTACCAAGCAGGGATACTAAGTGCTATATATTGCCAGCCGGTTGGGCCCCATTTGGGAGTAGTTACAACCTGGAAAAGAAAGGTAAGCTCTGACATGTTGAGTAAAAAAGAAGCTAAAATCAGCCCAAACTCTTAACAGGGTCTCAGATTTACAAAGCCACACACCCTCTTCAAGTCCTGGATTTCAGACAGCCAATTAACTATTGTGGGTGTTTTGGGGGAAATTTCACCCCATCACCTCATTGTAGGCCCTGTCTTGAGTGTTTGTGTTCAATCTTGGATATCCAGGACTAATATTAAGGAGATTATGACAATTTTTGCACTTGTCAAAAAATATGCGATTATAAGAGAATAAGGCCCAATTTGACCCTTTGGACCTTTTTGGCGGCCCTTAATTTGCAGCTATCAGTCCCAAACTTTAGGGTATTCATATTCAGATGTCCCTCTTTAAATCTGAAGATGATCCACATATCTGAGTTGGTGGAAAAATTAACTAAAAGACTGGTTTTAAGGATTTTCCTCGTCAAGATTTTGGAGGCGATTTCACCCCATGACCTCAATGTATTATATTTAGGTAAATATAATATGTAAGACAAATAGGAGGTTAAGGGTCAGTTGGCAGAGTAGTGTGTTTGTGTGTGTGTGTATGTGTGTATGCATGTGTGTGTTTCAAAAGATGTTGGTGTTTCAGAATTTATTTTAATTCATTCATTATCAGTTCTGATTACAAATATTGGACACTGGACACAACAGCAAATACTCACGGTCGCCCTATAATGCTCCTCTAAAGAACAAGTATCAAAACGTATCATTATTTCTTCTACTTTGTACTCTTAAAAAAACTGCAATATGTTTATTGTAATGAAAAAAGTGAATTTGTATGTCATTTAAGAAAACTGTAAAAATGACTGTATTAATAAGTCATTTTTCTTTACAAAAATGGGCAACATTTTTTATTTTTATTATTAGCATAATACTTAAATTAACAGTTGGGTTGTTAATTTACAGATAATGTCTGTAATTTCACCGAGTTTTGAATATAATTTTATTTAATCAATCCTGAAAGCTACCCTGAACCGGAGCAGGTTTGCCGTTCAGAGTAAGTTACCGGTAACCTAGTTTGCTAAGAATAAATCCAGCTTTATGTACCGGAAAGTAAGGTGTGGCGCAAATTCCTTGGGCGGAAGTGTACGGCGTTTAAAACTGAAGAGTTTCCATTGAGTAGAATTTATTAATTTTTCGACATTGTTGACTTTACTCATAAAATATGATTAAATTCTACTCAATGATTTTGAGCTGATATTATTCAAACAAAAATAAGTAAAATGCAATTGATAAATAATTCAAATTGTATTAAATCAACATAATAATATGCCAAACTCCACAAACACATATTTTTTATGTAAAGGTTACTAGTATTTATTGAGTAAATATTAATTGAGCTCAGTCCCACTTTTTTGAGTGTAGGAGCACAGTGGCCCCTAACTTAAAATTTTAGGGGCGCAAGCAGAAAATTTAGGGGCGCACACAGGGTTTTTCCTGGGTCAAAATGGGTCTTCGGTGCTCCCCAAAAAATTTGTTGGCGCGCTACGCGCGCACCGTCTGTTCATGCAGGTCGAGCTATTGAGTGAGTGATCAGCAGCTGGCCGCTCTGTCCATTCGCGCACCTCACAGTTGTGTATTGATCAGACAAGAAGACACGCTTATCAACTCCAGTGTTTCCCCTACCATTATAACAGGGTGAAATCTCCACCCGCCACTCTGTAATTTTCGTCTAACTCAAGTTTCAAGTTTCAAGTTTTTATTGTCACATCCCCTTTTATACAAGTATAATCGGTTCGTGAAATTCTTATGTGCAAAACACCCGACAGCAGTAGCAGACTAAAAAAAGAATAAGAATGAGAATAAACTATACAATATCCACACACAAAAAAGAAGAAAGTATTAACAATATATATATAAAACAGTGTAATAGAATATACATCATGACAATATATATATATAAAACAATGTAATAAAATATACACTTTTTTGAGACTATATATATATATATGTATATACATACAATATATATATACAATATATATATATAAACAATGTAATAAAATATACACCATGGCCATAGATATTCACAGAATATGTTCTGGTGTATAGTGTTAATGAGGGTCTCAGTCCTTGTTCAGCAGCCTGATGGCCTGACTGAAGAAGCTGTCCCTCAGTCTGTTTGTGCGGCACTTGATACTGCGGTATCGCCTGCCTGATGGTAGAAGGGTGAACAGTTTGTGGCCGGGGTGGTTATTGTCTTTCAGCATCCGTTTGGCCCTGGCCACGCACCGCTTGGTGTATATGTCCAGGATGGAGGGAAGCTCACCTCCAACGATGTACTGTGCCGACCGCACCACCCTCTGTAGTGCCCTACGCTCCAGGGCGGTGCAGTTCCCGTACCAGACGGTGATGCAACCTGTCAGAACACTCTCGATGGTACTGGTGTAGAATGTTCTGAGGATGCGGGGGGCCATGTTAACCCCCCCCCCCCGTCAACAATTCTCGGCTCGCGTGACAGAGCGATGCGCGCACCGACATCGAAGTTCTGCCGTGATGCGCGCACACGGGTGAGCACACTCTCACCACCCCCACCCATTGATTGAATGCATTCATAGAAAGCAGTTTCTTTTAGGAAACGGAATCAAAAATAAATATTACTATGCAGCACGTTCTCTTTTCAATACCATCTAGGGTTTGATGATGTTATGATTAGAGATGCACCGATCAGGTTTTGGTGCCGATCACCTATCACTGAAATCAGTATCTGCCGATCACCGATAATACCGATCACCGAGTCGATTGAAGCATTCTATTTATTGTGTAGCATTATTGCCTAGGACTATGAGGAAATACATATATAAAGCAACTCAAACATTAAAGAAATTACCGATTTCTTTAAACATTTAGGACTTTACTTTGAAAATGTCCTAATTGATACATTAAAATTGTTTGATTGCTATTGTAGGGGATTTCAGATATGTATGGAACACATCTGCATTATTCATTTCCTGGAACTCTTGGGGAAATCTATATACAGGACTTTTCTTAACATACAAAAGACTGACTAATTTTTATAAACTCTTCCTTCCAGTAAAAATGTTTTAATGTTAGCATAATTTAAGCTAAATCTCAGAAATGATCTATAAAGATACATCAGTTCATTGTTTACTTTTATATGTTCGTGTATGATTTGTCGACATCTTGTTTTGATAAACGGATGTTGTTTCACGTGGTTCTTTCCGCTAACTTTGCAAAACCGGATGTTGTCACTTAAATCCTTCCGCTAACTTTATCAAAATCCTCGCGCGCTCCCGATCGAATGCGTTTACCGTGAGCGAGTGTATAGGGGCAGACATGTGAGAGTCGGCTGAGTTGACCCAAAGATTCAACTCGGGGGACGGGGACGCCGCTCGGTGGTGAGGATCCCCTCGTGGACCTCTCACTCTGCGGCCCTCCGCTGCGGTGCGCCTCTTTTCACACATTAGCCCCCCCCCGCTCTCACACACAGGCCAGCCTTCTTCTTCGGTTTTCGTCTCCTTTCTTCTTCTTCTGGAGTTAATGTCGGTTAGCAAACCAGTCATTCAGGCATTATCGCTAACTAGTGGGCTGAAGTGTAGAACAAGTTTGTAAGCAACAAAAATATTTAATAACAAAAAAAAGAAATCTGCTAATTTACTGGTCGCGCATGCGCGAGTTGATGAAAAATTTACTTGCACTGTGTCTAATTTTAGGCGCAAAATGCGACCATTTGGTCGCAGTCTGGAGCCCTGCCCTCACACCCCGTCACTCCAGGCTTTTTTACCTTCGCATAAAAAATGCGGAAGGTTATGTTTTGATCGCCGTGTATTTGTATGCGTGCGTGTTATTCGCATAAGTCAAAAAGTATTAAACCGAATCGCATGAAATTTGGTGGGATGATTGGTTATTATCCGGGGACCATCTGATTAGATTTTGGGATCGATCGGGTCAAAGTCATGAAAAGGTCAAAATCTTCTTTTTACCATATAGCACGGTCAATTTTTATCCAATTGGCATGCAACTAATGCCAAAATGTTCATAATTCAATGCCCAATCTTGTGATATGCGAAGGTATGCGCTCTACCGAGTGCCCGTTCTAGTTTGTATCTATTATTATTCTGGCTATTGTGAAAATGTTTTCTATATGAAACTCGACTCTTCAGATGCTCTGTATTCATTCATGAGCGCCTCTTTGTAAAGAGTTGTTCAACCCCAACGCCCCGATCCTCTCAGGCTCCATCGAGGCCGACGCCGTCTCAAAGTACTCGGCCCTTCACATCGTGGGGATGGTCGGCTCCATTGACAACGACTTCTGTGGGACCGACATGACGATCGGCACCGACTCCGCTCTGCACAGAATCATCGAAGTGGTGGACGCAATTATGACGACGGCACAGAGGTGAGGGCGAGTGACTAGTAGTAATTACAGAGTCCTTACCAGGACTGTAATTACTGTGACTGAGCAGCCCTTTGACACAGCATGAATATTTACTGTATGTTTAACTCTTTAACACCAGATTTTGCGGTACTGCTGTCGGTTCTTCGCTTCGTGATTTAGAATTAAAATGCACTGCTAAGTCATATTTCCTCCTGTTCTTATCTTTCAGTCACCAGAGAACATTTGTGTTAGAGGTCATGGGCAGACATTGTGGGTAAGAAAGCATTTGATAAACTTGATGGAAGATCCCAAAACACAACGGCGTTATCCCCTCTGTTACATACACAGCGTTCCGTCTGCCCGTCTCCCCCCAGCTACCTGGCCTTGGTGAGCGCCCTGGCTTGTGGAGCAGACTGGGTGTTGATCCCTGAGATGCCCCCGGAGGACGGCTGGGAGGACAAGATGTGTCGAAAACTGTCTGCGGTAACACAATCTCGTCTGTTCCCCACAGTGAACCCAGCCAACCTCTCCGTCCCGGTGTCGAGTGCTCCATGATGCTCCCTTGTTATCTAGTTTGATATGACAACGCTGATATTATCATGCACAATTTCTCCTTTTTTTTTCTGCTCCAAGGAGTGAATCCTGACGTCTTCGTTCTTTTTTTTATCAAAGAAGACTGATGTGAAGGACTCCGATTAGTCTCGGCCATCTGGTGTCTCATTGTGTTTTATTTCTGCTTTGGAAACCGTTGCTCAATGATTCAGACCCGTTCCAGGGGCACAAGGCTGAACATAATCATAGTGGCAGAGGGAGCCATTGACAGGCACGGGACGCCTATAACCTCTGGTATAGTCAAGGATGTGAGTACCTGAGTGCAAAGAAAGGGGAAACCAGAAGCACAGAGGCCCGACAGACGGAGGTCCACAAATAGCCTGAAGGCTCGGTTGTATGTCCGCCATGACCACTGGCATCAGAATCCCCAAGAGGCTCATGGGAGTGGGGAGGAGAAGAACAACTCTCCACCGTGCTCCTAATAAGAGAATCACGATGCTGCGTGCGATAAGGCAGCGGTGACTGGCAGCAGCTGATGACAAAGTGCAAACGCGAGCTGCCACGACCCCCCCCCCCCCCCCCTCCAGGACCATCGGCGTCGCCTGGCCCCTGTGCTTCTGAAAGCCCACGTCGCAGCCACAGTCTCAGTTTTTCTGTCATGTTGTTTCTCCACCACCCCTCCCTGTAGAACCGAGCAGGGATGAAAAGGCTGAATATCATAATTGTAGCCGAAGGGGCGATTGACGGTAGCAACAGGCCCATTACTACTGACTACATCAAGGATGTAAGTACAGAGCTGTGTGGCGAGGGCCCGCTTGGACCGCCTCCTGTGTGACCTCTACTCCTGTCCTGCTGCCCTGGTGTGGCTTTGACTCTGTTGCTGTGTTTCGGGAGTGCTCTGTCAGACACTCTAGTCTGGTAAGATGGCCGTCACCACACTACTACCACCACTGCTGCAAAGCCTCGAGCGACACTCACTAAACCGCACAGCCAGACATTTGTCGAGTCAATATTTCTAACTGCCTCGCACATAGTTGTAATGTTGTTTTAGAATTTCATTTGATTTGAATGTGTTTGGACTGGAGTTCCACACAGAGATAATCAACCCCGCATCTTCTCCGCGTGAAGGCAAACATTTTCAAGCATTTAGTTCTTTTCTCGTACAGAACCGGAGCATTTGGTTTAGCACCCTCCCGCATCCGGGAGTCTTACATGCTCGGTATGAGCTCAGAGCTCCCCCCGCAAAAAAACGAAAAAAATAAACATGACTGAAAAATTAGAATGGCTTGCTTGTGCTTTGCTGTTTCCCCTTCTCTCCAGCTTTTCTACCGTGTTTGTGCACTTGTTACATGTGTTGCATTTGTTCCACAGTATGGTCCTCTTCCCAACAGAATGTCATTGTTTAGCCGTGTCTATAATATGCATGAGATACATTTCTATCACTTCACATGGAACGTGTTTCTTGTTCGGGGAAGAACAAGGTATTTTTGCCACCGTGTTTTGCTGACACCGGCACATTGTATCCTCCTAGCTCGTCGTCAAACGCTTGGGCTTCGACACGCGAGTGACGATCCTGGGCCACGTGCAGAGAGGAGGGACCCCCTCGGCTTTCGACCGCGTCCTGGTAGGTCCCCTACTTTTGGATCATGGATTCCTCGTTTTCGTCATTTGTGCCGTTTGCAACTTCTGAAATATCAGGATTTGATGCATCGTAATTGGATATTATTAATGGATTATTATTAATAATATTGGCGTTTGAATGGGAAACATGTAATTTTCTGATATTTTATAGACAAATCATGAGTTGATTACACACAGACTCTATTTGTCGGGTGGAATTGATCTGCCTTTTATTTTATGACAATTTACATGGTTGACCTTTTCCTAGAACTGTTTTCTAATATAAATTCTCTATATAAATGTACACACTTTTTAAACTATTGTACTTGTTCCCTGCGTGTTCTATTTGAGGTATTTTGGTATAAATAGACCGGCTGTCGAGAGCCTCTCTTGTGTAATCCTGTGTGTTTGTCTGAAATGTCCTCCAGGTGTCAGGTTAAGCACATTATCAGATTTATGACTCAGCAAATGTAGCGCTGCATCACAAACACCGTGACGAGGTATGATGATACATGTGTGTGTGTGTGTGTGTGTTTGTGTGTGTGTTCCCACAGGCCAGTCGGATGGGTGTGGAGGCGGTCCTTGCACTTCTGGAGACCACAGCTAACACGCCAGCCTGTGTGGTCTCTCTGTGTGGTAACCAATTGGTGCGCCTGCCTTTGATGGAGTGTGTACAGATGGTAGGCACCACACCAGGCTGGAAACATGCCAAAGCATGCACACACACACGCACGCACATGCGCATGGATTAATGATGCCAGCCCACTGGGCCTGAAGTGGCACTAATGTCCAAAAGAGAGTTTTATTGTTTGAGAGGCAGTTGTCTCGGGTTAATGATTATCTGAAGCTCTTGGCAGGGTGGGCGATAACTGCCTGCTGGCCGGTGATGTAATAGCAACACACAAAGAGGCTTTCTTGTTGTGCTCGCACAGCATGTTCGATTTTGAAATAACTACAGGGAAGGTTTTCTATTAGTTTCAGACTTTGTGAATTAGTTTTAGGAGTGTAGGTCAAAGCAAGGTTACATAAGTATTGAGCTGGTCAGATGATGCTCTGTCGCTTTAAGATAGAAACGAATGCCTTCGGATATTTAATCTCAGCGGATTTTAATAACACAAAGTGCCTCTGCTTTTGTCCATACAGAAGTCTGACATGACAAGACTCCTCTCTCTTCCTCAGACTCAAGAGGTCCAGAGGGCCATGGACGGGAAGCGGTTTGAGGAGGCGGTGAAGCTGCGGGGCAGGTAGGACTGGCGGCCCGCTGAGACCAACCCGGTTCACCCAAAGCCACCACTTCACTCACGATGCTGCTCACTGTAGACGGGCGTAGTGCAGAGCAAGTGGCTCGTGATGCCATTTAAAACACCAGCAGTCTGTTGTTTACACACAGGGATACATCACGATGCAGGAATGTCAACCCTCAGTATCGCAGCCTATTTTGTGCAGTAAGTGGCACAGAAAATGTCCCCCTCCGTTGTTTTAACAATGTTGCCCGTGCCGTGTTCTACTTACTGCAGGAGTTTTGAAAACAACCTGAAGACGTACAAACTGCTGGCTCACCGCAAACCAGAATCCGAACTGCCAACTGTAAGTCCTCTCCTGAATCCTTGACGTTACCTTCAGGACTTGAGACGATGACAGCGTCGTCGGCTCTGTTTCCGAACACAATAATTACACACACACACACACACACACACACACACACAGAGACACACTCGAGGCAGGAGTTGTTTTTAGTTATTTGTTTGACAGTTGCGGTCACAAACCATGCCTGGAGTGCGGGTTGTTTTTAAGAGTTGCTTCTGCCTCCTCAAGCCACTGAGATGTTTAATTTTGTAAAACGCCTACAAATAATGACTCCGCTGTTCCAGCACCGGGCCGCTGCTATTTATAGAGCTACCCTTGGGTTCGTGTAATGATTATTCCTGTCTGGCCAAATAATGTGAGCATTCCTCTGAAAATCAGTGCCTTTAATAAATGCTCGTCACGCTGCTCTCCATCAGATATGGTAATAATGGCGACCGGCTCTCGATAAACAGTTTCCACCTTCTTCTTGCCGTGTAGCCGGTAGTTGACGTGAGTCCCGGGGGGGGGCGGCTCGCTGTTGGTCTGTCGTGCACATGTTATCAAACGACACCCGGCGCCCCCGCGAAGGGATGACTCGTTCCTCCCTGCCAGGAGGAGGACGGCTAAAGATCACGGAGGCGGCGCGGCGGGCTCCCCGTCGTGCAGCTCGCCTCGGGGGTCCGGCTCCCGCTGCACTCTGTGATAACGGCCACTGTCGGCCCAGCGGGGCGCAGCGAGCGGGGGGCAGGATCCGCTCATTGATTCGCTCTGCACCGCTCGATCACCTGACACACACACACACACACACACATGTGTGACGTCCGTTCTCTCGTGTGCTTTTCTGCCCCTCAGAGCAACTTCAACGTGGCGGTGTTGAATGTCGGCGCCCCTGCGGCGGGCATGAATGCCGCCGTGCGTTCAGCCGTCAGGGTGGGCATCTCCGAGGGGCACAAGATGTTCGCCGTCAGCGACGGATTCGAGGGGTTCTACAAAGGACAGGTGGGGACTCGACTGCTCCGTGGGCTGCGCGGTTGCCGGCGTACACCACGTTACAATCTCACTCCCGAGTCTTGATTCATAAAAAAAAAAGATCCCACGAAGGAGATTTAATGTCATGATACAATATTGTGTGTCCTGCTTTTTCATATTTTCATCAATAACTCTAAAGGGAATTGGCGAAGAACGTACACAATCACTGTCAGCTCCCCGCCTGAAGAATAATCCGTCCAGATTAACGTAAACCCATCTCCCTCCTCTGCCATGCTCAGTTAGAATAGATGCAATACCACGATACATGGATAGAGGTCGACGGACGACACCGACTAAGTCTCATCAGCGGGAGGATTCTCACCTGATCCGACTGGACAGGAAGTCTAGACTTTAAATGGAGCTGAAACAGTAGAAAGTAGATATTTGAGTCTGAAAGTGGACGTGCTGTCATTTGAGACGCCTCCGTGACTGGGAGAACTGGTTTCCCCTCTCCTCTCCCATAATCCTCCGCTGACCTTTTCCCGGTCAAAGAAAAACATTAAATCCTCAATTCGAAGAACAGCGTTCAGCAAACGACCGGATCATTTATCCTCATCAAAATGTGCCCAATGTAACCGCAGACTCAAACACGCCATGTCTGCGCCAACTGACCCTGAGAAGATTAGACCAGCGGGAGTCATGGATTTCTCTACCTCAGTGCTCCGGGACTCTCGGCAACACACCTCGGCTTTCAACGCTCCAGCTCTCCTGTTAAATATATATATGTGTGTGTGTGTGTGTGTGTGTGTAATGTGAAATGTCTTTATTTTTAAAAGAAAAGCACTGTTTTTTCAATAAAGATAACATTAATCAAAAATACACACTACATTGTTAATGTGGTAGATGACTATTCTAGGTGGAAACGTCTGGTTTCTAATGAAATATCTCCATAGGTGTATAGAGGCCCTTTTACAGCAACTATCACTCCAGTGTTCTAATGGTACATTGTGTTTGCTAATCGCCTTAGAAGACTAATATCTGATTAGAAAACCCTTGTGCAATTATGTTAGCACAGCTGAAAACAGTTATGCTGGTGATATAAGCTATACAACTGGCCTTCCTTTGAGCTTGAAGTTTGAAGAACAAAATTAATACTTCAAATATTAATCATTGTTTCTAACCTTGTCAATGTCTTGACTATATTTTCTATTCAATTTTCATTTCATTTGATAAATAAAAGTGAGTTTTCATGGAAGACACAAAATTGTCTGGATGACCCCAAACTTTTGAACGGTAGTGTATATATATATATATATATATATTTATGTGTGAGAGAGAGAGAATGCTGAAGGAAGGAAGTGTTTAGTGTAATAGGATGGAGTGAGATTGGACCTGTTGTCTTGTCCCCTCAGATTAGGGAGGTCAAGTGGGCCGATGTCGGAGGATGGACCGGACAAGGTGGATCTCTGTTGGGAACCAAAAGGTAAAGGACCACACTCGCAGCCACACACACACACACACGCTGCTACACGTGTGTATCCATTCATACCGATCCATTCATGCTCTCTCCTCCAGAACACTTCCTGCGAAGCATGTTGATAAGATTGCCGAGCAGATGCGAGAGCACAAGATCAACGCTCTGCTGATTGTTGGTGGATTTGAGGTATGTTTAAAACGCGTCTCGTCTTAATAATGAGGCTACGTTCTCATTTGTACTTCCCAGAACCTTTTTTAAATCTTCTAAATGCACGACGGTAGAGCCAACGCTCATGATGTCCTGGTGCACATGAGCGAGAACACCGTGATGTTGATCCCCTCCATCAAGTCGTACCCCTTTTTTTTTAATGTCGGCTCACCACCAGATGGCTCCTTCCATAGTCGTGTGCGTAACCACGCCTCTTTGAATGTTAGCATAAAGCTGGTTATATATCCACTTTAAATATAAATAACACGAGGATTTGGTTTCAAATGGAAACTCAAAGCTTTTCTTTTCTCTCCGGACATTTCACATCGAGATGCTCACCAGCTTTATTTTACCGTGATATATGCAAGTAAATGAGTGTCATGTGTATGAGTGGAATGCGTGTGTGTGTGTGTGTGTGTGTGTGTGTGTGTGAGAGAGATGTTGTTGGAGTGGTACCTGTCTGTTTCGCTGCTGTCCGTTGTGATAGACATGGCTCCTCCCCTTGGCACTATCCACTTTTGTCTTTTTTGTGGCAAGTTGCACCTTTCAACCCCCCCCCCCCCCCCTTGCAGACACTAAAGCCCTTGGCTCTGCCTTGCAGGCCTTCCTGTCACTGCTGGAATTGTTAACGGCGCGTGGGAAATATGACGAGTTCTGCGTGCCCATGGTCATGGTGCCAGCCACCGTCTCCAACAATGTGCCGGGCTCAGACCTCAGCATCGGCGCCGACACGGCTCTGAACGCCATCACCGCTGTAAGTGATGGGGCCGGCGGCGTCTCGCTCGCTTCGCGCTCTCACCGGGGAGCAACGGGAGAGACGGCTCACTCGGTCCTTACCGGCCTGTCTGTGGCTATTTGGAGCAAAATTTCATAAATTATCTCACCGCAGGCATGCCCGGTAAAGTCAGAGCAGCCCCCCCCCCTCCCCTCTTTCCCTTTCAGGTGAGTAAGTGAGTAGCAACACGGAGGCATGCTGTGAGGCGCCCCGAGTGTCGTTACCGGCCGCCTTGTTTGCTCTGCCCGCCCTTCTTCCCATCTGTCGGCGTTTCTCAATATGCGTACTTGTGCGTACTTTCCTCTACTTGTGTCCTCGTGACTCGTGAAACGTCATCAGTCTCAGCCCGAGTACATGTTCCAATTCAAAGTTCGCTTCTCGCAAAGCACGGTCAAAATGCCCGGATGTGACTTGATCCTCCCACTTTCCGGAGGATGCATCAGAGGAGACTTGTGCGTACTCTGGCCAGCATATATCCCAGAATGCATTTCACCAGCAACCGGAAACAATAGCGGAGGAGAAAATAAACTACTGACAGTTGACTTTTTATAAATACTACTGTTGTTGAGTCACGGAATGTAATTTTAGGATGTTTTGTTTATTTGACTGTAAACAATAATTTACAGTGAATAATTAGAGTAAACCCAGGAGCAAGAACAGCTGATGTGGTGACGTCATCAAGTCAGCTGCTGTTCCAATCGCAGAAAGACCGTCCTCCCGTCGTCCGGAGTCTGGACTCCCAAGACCAGACTCCAAAAGAACACAAGTCTGTACTCGTGTACTTTGAATTGAGAAACGCCGCGAGTGTTTGTTTGTGTGTCTCCCCCCCCCCCCCACATCATCATCATCAACATCAAGTTGAGCGGTTACCAGCATGCAGGTTTGATGTTGTCTTAGCACAAACTAACCCTTCGTTGTTTCCGTATAACGAAGCTCACACACTGACTAAATTAAACACGACGTCATTGCTCTCGCCGTTATCGTTTAAAGCATCACGATAACTCAAAATATCATCAACATGTACGACTTCAGCGTAAAGATGATACCGTCTCCGTGCCTGGATCTCCGCCACCGTCCTCTTCATCCTCCCGTGTATGCAGACTCGATCGACGCTCGTCTTCCCTGTACTTAACCGTCCGAGGCTCATGAGCTCACATCCCTCTGTCCTCTGTCCTCTGCCCTTTGTCTTGTCCTGGTTTCCTTCCCTCCGCTGTATCGGCCCCACCACCTCCCTCCTCTTCTCCGTCTCTCTGTTCACGCTGCCGTCCTCTCGTCTCCTTTGCCAAAGGGAAGCCACTACCACACGGAAACAGCCGGAACGACCGGGTACGCTCTAGCAAAACCGGGAGAGAGAGAGAGAGATTCACACCTCTCTCTCTCTCCCGGTCGGCCGTCTTTCTGCGGCTCCTAACACGTTCTCACCCGCTGCCGCTTCAGGCCTTTGAGAGTCTGCTGCAGCTGTGCGAGGCGCGCGCGACCCACGAGGAGTTTTGCATCCCGATGTGTATGCTGCCCGCCACCATAAGTAACAATGTGCCGGGCACAGATCTAACTATCGGGGCGGACACGGCCCTCAATGCCATCGTGGAGGTAAGACAGTCGACGCCGCCGCCGGCTGCTAAGCGTTGACCGCTCTGCCCCCAGTGCACAGAGGATGAAAATGACGCGCATCAGTGGAGTTAATGGCCCGCTGCTTCGATCAATAGAGCAGCTCTATTGATTTATATAGCCATTAACAGGACGTAACCCTTATTTTTAGCTGAACTCAAAGTTAACCCCGACTGTAGTTCTAACATTCCAGGCTCACGATTAACTTGAACACAAACACTCCCACTACATTTTAAAGGGGCACTCCATCCTCGTCACGAGGAGTTTTGAATCAGCCTGCAGGTCGCTTCTCACAGAAAGACGACATTACCACCTGCAGGTGTGAGCTCTGAGAGATGTGGGCATTATGGGAAATGTAGGATCCAGCTTGGAGCTTGAGCCACACGTGTCAGGTTCTAGTGGCGGGGTGAGGCTCAGGCGCAGAGAGACAGGCTGGATGCAATATGAATAACAAAAAAAAGCACTCTTTAATGAGGCAAAACAGTTTACAATAAAACAAGGTCCAAACGGGGCAGGCAGAGAATCCAGGTTCAGGGCAGGCAGGGTCAACATGCAGAACCAGGAACACGGACAGGACGACGGGAAAAGGACACGGAACTATAGACGACAATCCGACAGGAGACAAGAGAAAGACTGACACAATATATAGGGGGGAAACACAGGTGTATGACATCAGACACTAACGAGACAGGAGTGGCTGAGGGCAGGTGCAGGGAATTAAACAATTAAGACAGAGAAGACACAGAGGAGACACGGAACACAGGAGAAACAGAACAGGGTGTTACAGCACGAGGGACTGCAGGCCTCTGATGCCTCTTTGGACCGTTGCCTCATTATGAATCTGTCGCTTGTGAGTCGTCCTCCAATGCGATGGACATGCAATGCTCAATCCCTGGAAAGCCCCTTTAACATTGTGGTGTTTTGTCACCTGATATCTAAATGAGGAGCAGCCCTGGGCTGAGATGTGTCTTCCCTCTCTAAACAAAAGGGCCAACATTTGAACTGTCAAGGAGATCTGAAGGTTTGACGTGCTCTCTCCTCCTCACGCAGGACTCCAGTCTAACTGGCGAATGCAACATTTTAGCCTGAATCTGCCTGGATTGTTTAAAAGTAGCAAGCTGGCTCTTTTGCCGACTGAGAAACGAGCACGCTGACTGTCTGACGTTTATCCGCAGCATGTGGAACCACTTTTTTTTTTCATACCGTTTGTTCCCATAAAACACGGAATTGAACCGGAGTCATCCTACATGTCCCGTTTCATAATGCTTGGCTCGTGATACTCGCCCAATGTGTGCTGACTGAGAGCTCGTGTGCACGTGTCAGACTTGCGACCGCATCAAGCAGTCGGCCAGCGGGACCAAGAGGCGTGTGTTCATCATCGAGACCATGGGGGGCTACTGCGGCTACCTGGCCAGCGTGGGAGGTCTGGCGGCCGGAGCCGACGCCGCCTACATCTTCGAGGAGCCGTTTGACATCAAAGACCTGCAGGTAAACTCGGCATCTCTCCGTCCACAAGACGGCGTTCGGACGGCCTCTGCATTACAACGCCACCCGCTGGTCACTCACACTTCCTGCGTGTCCCCGCAGGCCAACGTCGAGCATTTGACTCAGAAAATGAAGACCGGCATTCAAAGAGGACTCGTCCTCAGGTAACGCCGTGTTACATGGGAAAGCATTGTCCTCTGTGCATGTGGACTTCTTTGACTGTGTGTGTGTGTGTGTGTAGGAATGAGAACTGTAACGAAAACTACACCACAGACTTTATCTACCAGCTGTACTCTGAAGAAGGGAGGGGCGTGTTCGACTCCAGGAAGAACGTGCTGGGACACATGCAGCAGGTAGGCCAATTAAAGCTGCTTTTAAACATAGTATTTTTATATTTGTGTATATATATATATATACTTTTTTTTAAAGTTTGGTGGCTCTGCGTTTTAACATGGTTTTAGACTTTTGATGCATATTTCTTTTTTTCTCGACTAAATTAAAAAAAAGTGTCGTCCTCATTTTGCCTCAAAAAAAGAACGAAACAAACTCAATGAAACATTTGACATTCTTTGCAAAGGGAGGAGCGCCGTCTCCCTTCGACCGCAACTTCGGGACCAAGATCTCCGCCAAGGCGATGCAGTGGGTCACCAAGAAGCTGCTGGAGACCTTCAGACACGGTAAGGCCCATGACCCCCCTCACTGGGGGACGGCGTGTGGGAGTAGTGACCCCTCCCTCCCTCCAGAGGCGTGACCGCTGTGCAGAGGACCTTTACCCACATCAGGCATGGAGTCACGGTCTTAATATTCTCACGTATTTTTGAGGGAATTGATTGATCCTCTGAATCCATCGTAACTTTATGATGAGAAATTGACTTGAATGGACTAACAGAAGGAACGTGTGAACTCGTCTTCAAAAGCACACTAACTGTGAACAAAGGATGCAATTAAAGTTAAAACTGCTCTTTGTTTGTTTTTTATGTCTATTTCTCAAACACATGGATGACACAAGATGAAGGTAAATCTTTTTTTCTGCTGGCTCCATGACCATCTCCATCTTTGTCCCTCGCTCCCTGTCCCGTCTCTTCCGTCATGCGTATAGATCCCCTCCGGCAGCCGCGGCTCTATTCACTGATCTTGTTCTTACTTATGGCGTTGACATTGAGCATTTGAACGTCTTCCCACAGAATCCTCTTCTGTCAGACCACAACCTCATAACTTTTGAATTTATACTACCGGAGTGTACTCCGTTAGTCAAAAGTTTTTACACTAGATGTCTAACTGATAGTGCTGTAGCTAAATTTAAAGAAGCGATTCCTTCTGTATTTGATTCGATACCACGTCTCAATATAACAGAGGACTCCTGGTCTAACTTTAGTCCGTCCCAGATTGATCATCTTGTTGACAGTGCCATAGGCTCTCTGAGAATGACACTGGACTCGATAGCCCCTCTGAAGAAGAAGACAGTGAGGAAGAGGAGGTTTGCTCCCTGGTATAACCCTCAGACCCGCAAACTGAAGCAAATGTCACGAAAGCTTGAACGCTTATGGCGTTCAACTAATCTCGAAGAATCCCGCTTAGTTTGGCGAGATAGTCTTAAAACATATAAGAAGGCCCTCCGTAATGCCAGAGCAGCCTATTACTCATCAATAATAGAAAAAAATAAACACAACCCCAGGTTTCTCTTCAGCACTGTAGCCAGGCTGACAGAGAGTCACAGCTCTGTGGAGCCGAGCATTCCTATAAACCTTAGTGGTAATGACTTTATGAACTTCTTTAATGAAAAGATTTTAACTATTAGGGACAAGATTAATAATCTCTTGCCCATAACCAGTGCCAATCTGTCCTCAAGTGGAATGGCCTTGAAACCGCTGTATGCCCTGGTGTATATTTGGAGTCATTTTCTCCTATCAACCGTGTCCAATTATTTTCAACGGTTTCTACTTCGAACACGTCTACCTGTCTCTTGGACCCCATCCCGACGAGGCTGCTTAAAGTCGTTTTGCCTTTAATTGGCGGCTCTCTATTAGATATTATCAATGTGTCTCTGCTAACAGGCCACGTACCACACTCCTTCAAGGTGGCTGTTATTAAACCTCTCCTGAAGAAGCCCACTCTGGATCCAGAGGTATTGGCTAACTACAGACCGATCTCTAACCTCCTCTTCCTCTCCAAGATCCTTGAGAAAGTGGTCGCAAATCAGTTGTGCGACTTTCTACATCATAATAGTTTATTTGAGAAATTTCAATCAGGATTTAGAAAACACCACAGCACCGAGACGGCACTGGTGAAAATTACAAATGACCTCTTAATGGCAGCAGATAAAGGACTCCTCTCTGTCCTGGTCTTGTTAGACCTTAGTGCTGCATTCGACACCATTGACCATGACATCCTGTTACAGAGACTGGAGCAGTCGATTGGCATTTCAGGCACGGCACTAATTTGGTTTAAATCCTATTTATCAGATCGATCTCAGTTTGTATTTGTAAACGATGACGCCTCGATAACCACCAACGTTAATCACGGAGTTCCACAAGGTTCTGTGCTTGGACCAATTTTATTTACCTTATACATGCTTCCTTTGGGCAATATTATCAGGAAACACTCCATAAACTTTCATTGTTATGCAGATGACACTCAACTATATTTATCGATAAAACCAGAGGAGAGCAACCAACTCTGTAAAATTCAAGCATGTCTTAAAGACATAAAAACATGGATGACCTGCAACTTCTTGATGTTAAACTCAGACAAAACCGAAGTAATTTTAATCGGCCCTGAGCACCTCAGAGATCAATTATCTGGTGATGTGGATTCTGTAGACGGCATTGCCCTGGCATCCAACACCACTGTAAAGAATCTTGGCGTTATCTTTGATCGACTTGTCCTTTAACTCCCACGTAAAGCAAATCTCAAGGACTGCATTCTTTCATCTACGTAATATTTCAAAATCAGGCACATCTTGTCTCAAAGGATGCAGAAAAATTGGTTCACGCGTTCGTTACTTCGAGACTGGATTACTGCAACTCCTTATTAGCAGGCTGCTCTAATAAATCTCTTAGGTCCCTCCAGTTGATCCAGAATGCTGCAGCTCGTGTTCTCACTAAAACTAAGAAAAGAGATCACATCACTCCTGCACTAGCTGCTCTGCACTGGCTCCCAGTAAAATCAAGAATCACTTTTAAAATTCTTTCTTAACCTACAAAGCCTTGATTGGTGATGCTCCATCATATCTTAAGGAGCTTGTCGTACCATATTGCCCCACTAGAGAGCTACGCTCACTAAATGCGGACTACTTGTAGTTCCTAGAGTCTTAAAAAGTAGAATGGGAGCCAGAGCCTTTAGTTATCAAGCTCCTCTTTTATGGAACCAGCTTCCAATTTCAGTCCGGGAGGCAGACACAGTCACCTCGTTTAAGAGTAGACTTAAGACCTTCCTCTTTGACAGAGCTTATAGTTAGGGCTGAATCAGGTTTGCCCTGGTCCAGCCCCTTGATATGCTGCTATAGGCTTATAGCTGCCGGGGACGTTTTAGGATGCACTGAGTACCTATCTCCTCTTTTTCTCTCCTTAAGGATGAATTTTCATCTCTCAATCACACGTTACTAACTCTGCTTTCTCCCGGAAGTCCTTTTGACTTTACGTCTCATGGGGTCATCGGACCCTATGAGACGGCATAGATCCTATCTGCCTGATGGATCGTCTGGGTCGTGGAATTCCTGCTCATGACTACGCCACTGTCCTGTTGAGACTCCGCCCACTCCTCCTCCCCACCGCCATCTGCCTGATGGATCGTGGAGGTCTCCATCGTGGAATATGCCTACTATGAACTATTCATACACTCTGTCATATTCATTGAATGTATTTTAACTCTAAATCTGTCCTTCTGTACACATTACATCTATTGCATCTGTCCATCCTAGGAGGGATCCTCCTCTGTTGCTCTCCTCCAGGTTTCTTCCCTTTTTTTCCCCCTGAAGGGTTATTTGGGAGTTTTTCCTGGTCCGATGTGAGGTTTTGGGGCAGGGATGTCTATGTGTACAGATTGTAAAGCACTCCGAGACAAATTTGTAATTTGTGAAATTGGGCTATACAAATAAACTGAATTGAATTGAATACGATTAGAAAGGCGTGGACCCCGTGTCCTGCTTTGCCCCGCATCCGTTTCTCCTCCATCTGTGACGCTTTATGTCGCCTCCGTTGCTTTTTGTGTTTAGACCTCCAGTCGCATTTCCATCCCGCCGCAGATCCACGCCGCTCCGTTGTGTAATCGATAGCCGCGAGCAGGAAGAGAAGCCGCCGCGCGACCCCTCGCTGCCGGCCCTCCGTCCCACGCTCCTGTTCGCTCGCGGCCTCTTCGCGGTGCGAGTCTCCCGCTCCCCTCTGACCGCGGCCGTGTTCCCCGCAGGCCGAGTGTTCGCCAACACAGAGGACTCCTGCTGCCTGCTGGGGATGCGGCGCAGGGCGCTGGTGTTCCAGCCCGTTGTGGACCTCAAGGGGGAGACCGACTTCGTGTACGTATGAAACCACGAGGACTCCTTCTTCCTCCTACTCCCTCCTTCTTCCTCCTACTCCCTCCTCCTCCTCCTTCTTCCTACTCCCTCCTCCTTCTTCCTCCTACTCCCTCCTACTTCTTCCTACTCCCTCCTTCTTCTTCCTACTCCCTCCTCCTTCTTCCTACTCCCTCCTCCTTCTTCTTCTTCTTCCTCCTACTCCCTCCTCCTTCTTCTTCTTCTTCCTACTCCCTCCTCCTTCTTCTTCTTCCTCTTCTTTTTCATGTTAATGCCGGCTCACCCCAACCTGAAGCTAAATGCTAAAACTGCTATATATATATATTTTAAATCTTAAAGTCACTCCTGCATCACATGTCCATGGGGTCCGGATAGGAATTGATCTTTCTCTCCCCCTCATTCATTAGAATGTATTAGCTTTGTGCCACATGGGACGAGCGGTGACCTTTAGAATTACAAGATGTCTGTCGTAGTGACGATAAAGAAAACGCCTTGACCGCGGCGCTGCGATGTGCTCGTCCGTCTGCAGTCACAGGATCCCCAAGGAGCAGTGGTGGTTGAAGCTGCGTCCGCTGATGAAGATCCTGGCGAAGTACAAGACGAGCTACGACGTGTCGGACTCCGGACAGCTGGAGCACGTCGTGCGCGACCGGCCCAAAGAGTCGGACGCTTCGGTCGCCATGTGAAGGCCGGCAGACACGGGGAGGAGGGGGGCCTGCAAAGTCCAGTCTGTGGGCAGTGACCGAACCGAAGGAGGCGTTCAGTGTGTGTGTGTGTGTGTGAGACGTTAAAAAAAGAAAAAAAAGAAAATTGCTTCGGTAACGATGTCAACAGCCGTCTCTGTGTGGCCACACACTGTGTTCATTTCCTGTCTGTCATTTCCTCCAATGTCCTGAAGCGTAACCTAGCCTCTGCAGCGCTCCTTATATCAAACCCAGACACACACACACACACACACACACACCGTCCCGCCAAGCATCTTGCGTGTCCTCGTCGCCCTGGATGTTTAGTCTCACCGTTGTTCTAAAATTGCACTTTCTCTGTTTCCGGTTGTGTCGAGCTGCACGAGGACAGAATAGACACTGGGTGGATCTGCTGTAAGAAACGTGTGTGTGTGTGTGTGTGTCTGCCTGCCTAGACCCAGTGTGAAGTTCAGCATATTGATGTGAGACTGATGCAATACAGTTCTTCTGCTGCAGGTCAAGAGGACTGCTTGCTGTGCTTTAACTAATATTTATCTTTTTAACTTAGTTTCTTTTGTTTTGCTCGTCATCATGGACATGTTATTCACCGTAGGCAGTGCTGTACTGGGTGGCTGTCCGTCATCTTGCGCTAACAAGTGTGATGTGTAAGAGACTAATGTTTCCCACAGAATAAAGTCAGACTTGAGACGTCTAACCTATTTATAGTGTCGCTGCATTTCTTCATGTAAATGCTTCACGGCCAGATTGATCCTTTATTTCTTTTCTTTTAAAGTTACAAAAATACATCCACTGTAAAAAATAAAGTCCTCTCCCTCGCTGTTCATGCTCTTCACTAAAAATATGTATACATATTTAAATATTATATTCTCACAGAAGATGATAGAACAGCAAGTCTTAACTGTCTTGATGCTGCTTTCTAGAAGTCAAGATGTGTATATATATATATATAGCAAATGAGGCACAAGTAATAGTTTCAAACCCGGTGGTGGACTCAATGGGGCCGGAGTATAATATTAACGCTCATTGAAATATATATTTTATTTATATAATAAGACTTTTTCATCTCATGTAAATTGAATAGAGATATTGATCTTCACTAGAATTCTAATGAATTCTCCAATTCTACTGGGTTTCACAAAAGCTTGGAGAACAAAAAGAAAGAATGTTTTTAACGACTAACCAGCAGCAATGTTAGTGGCCATGAAAGGATTCACAGGCCTGCAGAGCCCCGGCTCAGGGCCCTTCAGGGGTCAGGGGTCACTGGACCAGAGCCCCTGTTTGAAGTGACAGTTGCCGTTTCTAGTTTGAAACTCGAGCCGATGGAAACAAAACGACTGTCTCATAATCGGTCCAAGTTAGTAGGCCTATGCCTGCCATTCAATGAGGTCGTTCTATAAACCCAGAAGAGAAATACAGAACAGAACCTAACAAGACACATAACAGAAGAACCATCTTCAGAACCGTCAGATCCTGGAGGGACTCAAACACGTGTAAAGATGTGAGTGAGGAAGCGGAATGCACCAGATGCGTCTCGTGATGCTACAGAGGACCACTTCGGAAGACTCCCAGACTGCACCGGGGCCGGTGCCGTCCGGTTCCACCAGCAGCCGGCAGGTGGCGGCCGTGCACCGCCGCGTGGCCCGGCCGGCCGGGTTCATCGGGTGCACCGTGACACGGATTCCCTCCATCACTTGCTGTCCGCTGCTGCTCTCCACCGCTCCACCGTGGGGAGGCTGTTTTTATGAAAGCATGAGTGCGCAGGCGCGCGACTGCCTCGTGAGAGCGTGCGTCTGTAGCCATAATTAGGAATTAATCTTATCATTTGAAACAACATTTCAATTTCCCATGGGTGTATTAATTGTGTATTCTTGTAATTGGGCTGCTTTTTCCGGCCATAATGGAGCTTTTTTATTTCTTTCTTATTTTTCTGTGTGAAGTGAGATGTATTGGCCGGGCTGAGGCCATCGCTTAGCGACAGCACATTGACGTGAAATGTAATTTGAAGCAAAAGCTTACCTGAATCACCTTTACTCCCCACGGACCCTGCTGGAATAATGATCACCCTTGACTTTAAACCAGTGCGGTTAATTCACACACACACACACACACACGCCTCCCATCACTGTAATTTCATACATGGTTCATTGTGGAGGATTTTTTTACGTCGTGGGCTATACTTCTCTCTGAGCATGAAATGAGTAAAGCCAATAATTTGGGTTGATTTAACAATGCGAGAGGTGACCGCTGGGCCATGTGCCCATTGGTAATCAATACTAATTACCATTTCATTTTTCTCCCCCTTATTTTTTCCTCCAGGATCACATGTGCATCTCATCTCATTGGACTGATTAAAGGTTGCAAATGAAGGGTCCTCACTCCCCTCTTCTCATCAAAGGCCAAGCACACACTCGGTACCTTTGTCTTCATTTAATTCTACATTGTCTCCAGACAAGGTCCTCCAATTACCAGCTCACAGTGAATCTCCAGAATAGCTGGCGCACATTGACCTTTTTCAGATTAAAAGCACATTCTCCTCTCATGGAGTTCCCATACTGTCCAATTTCCCTTCTAATGAACCACAACGGTCGGGATCTTCCAGCGCTCCAATAACTGGTGGAGAGCAGCAACGCTAGAATTAGATTACTATAAAGGTATAGTGATAACAATAGCCACCAGAGCCAATATACTCTCCATCAGGCTGGCTGTAGATTGGAAAAGCAATATTTTGTTATATTTTTTCAAATGAATCACACACACACACACACACACACACACACACACACACACACACACACACACACACACACACACACACACACACACACACACACACACACACACAAACACACGCGCACGCGTATATGACATTCAGAATGAATATTTATGAAAAAATAAATCCATGCAAAAAACAAATGAACACATAATGCATTCCAGGAGAGAGATGGGGGTGAAAGCGCAGACCAGCAGAAGTTATAGATTTCAGATACTGCAGTCCCTGCCGGCTGAAAACGTACACTTTGCAGGAGCTGGTTCCCAAATAAACGAGTGGGTCACGTGACCCGCTTCCAGACATTGGATAAGGGATTTGATCCACCTCACACACGAGAGAAACTCTTGCTTAACACAAGCCTATATTCGCACACCAATTTATACTTCCCACAATCCAGCGGGCCAAGTGGAGAGAGTTTCCCTCTGACAATTAAGACCCCCATGGAGGCTCGGAAAGCTCCGGATTCCATTAGCCTCTTTGCTGTTTTCACTCTCTCTGTCCACTGAGCCTGAACTTACTTATTCGTGCACGTCTGCCGTAGTTTGTTGGGGAAGCGATTAGCGGAATCTACATGAAAAGGCAATTTCCCCCTCGTCTTTTCTTTGCCCCTCACTCTCACACTTCATTGAGATCAGACGGATCTGAAGAATGGCATTTTGCGCACTAATGAAATTGCCTCTGCGTCACATCGGATGTTACTCCTGCGTCTATATCTACCGCTTTATGTGCGGCGCTGAACGGACGGCGTTGGCTAAAATGTGGCGCCCCCCTCTTTTGAGGAGCCTTCCTCCTCCTCCTCCTCCTCCTCCTCCACACCCCCCTGTTCCACCAAAAGCTGGGAGCACCGGCTCGCAGTCAGCTTAGAGACAGCAGCTCCACTTTGATGTATTGGAGTTAATATCTTACTGACATTTCTCAGGACAGATTTTCATCACTGGATCCATCTGTACTTTTGGGGCGATGTGATGAATGAGTCAGGACATTCATTTTCCTCCCCTCGCCCCTCACATCTGCAGAGAAACGATGTGTGTGTGTGTTCGGTGTGTGTGTGTGTGTGTGTATCGACTGCTGAGATGCAGGCGTGTGAATCTTTTCACGAGGTTTGGTTGTGTGTGTGTGTGAGTGTGTGTGTGTGTGTGTGTGTGTGTGTGTGTGTGTGTGTGTGTGTGCGTGCGTTCCTTTGTGTGCCTGAGCAAGCGGGAGTATGAAGCGATCGTATACTTGTGACACGAAATAGACGGCAGCATTAATGGAACCGACGTTAATTTGACAGAGCGCTCACTAACATGTGAAGTCACTCGCAGCTCATAATAATAACATTAACTCTGCATTAACATGCAAGCGTGTCTGTGGCGCCAGATGCCGGGCCCGGTTTGAATGTTGAGGTGGGGGAGGGCGCACACTGTTTCATGTTTCTTATCTGAAGCTATCCCTAGCAGGCTGTGTCCAGTAATCTAGTGGCTTTCCACACTGTGGAGACGTCAGCCAATGGGAACGCTGCGGCACGGCAGTCAGCTTTTCATCAGGTCGGCATCTCTTCTCCCTCTTGTTCTCTCTTGATATGCTCCACACCTGGTAGAGATATGTCTCCCTGTCACATCGCTGGTCTCACAGCGCTGAAACAGTTGACAGTTAAATACAGGAGGTGGACTGAGGGCCACTGGTGGAAGAGATAAATACAGTGGGAACAAGCGCGGAACATTCTCGTTCTTGGAAAGCGGTCTAGATGGCACTGAATCAGGTTTTCGATATTGAAGGGCACAATTTCGTGGACTGCATTTTGTTTTCTCTACTTGACTGAAATATAATGTTTTCTAGACTGTAAGAATACCCCAACGGGCAATCTATCTGGTTTTCTTCAATAGAAGGGGACCAGATAATGAACTTCAACATGTTTTCTCAACTGGAAGGGCCCAAAAAGCCACTTCAAATGTTTTCTCCACAATTCTGCGTTGGCTTCATTTCTCATTAGCATGCTTGGTGCGTATGTGACCTGAAGGCCTCTGTAGTTTTAAGACATAAATGGAGGGATGGAGCGGGAGGGGAGAGGTTGGTCGCAATGTCAGCACGAGATGCCACTAAATCTTACACGCTGGCTTTCAAGCCATTATATATATATATATACTGTATATATTGCAGATTTGTCTATATTGCGGATGAAAAAGAAGAAATAATATATATATATATACACACACGAAATGCAAAATAAATACATATATATAATATATATAAATTATGTTTTTCGGTTTCATCCGGACCAATCTTACGGGTGCTACAACCTCCCGAACAGACAGACCGTGGTCCGATGACAATAAGTAGTTTCAGTCCGGTGTGTTTAGAGCTCAGTGTGGAGGCCTGCGTAGTGTGTGGTCGGGCGAGAGAGAGAGAGAGAGAGACGGTGCACAAGAAGAAAAGCCTCGTTCTCACTGCACACGGCCGTCGGAGCCGTCTGAAGGGAGACGCAGCAGCTTTCTGAAAATAGCTCGAATCAACCCAGATGGTCCAAAGGTTAAAGTTTAGGGAGCAGGCTTAGACATAAAACCTGTTTGTCACTACGGAGGACACAGCTTCTTCAACTTGATGAATTGCCTGCGTGTCCTTGAGCGGAGCGACACACACACACACATATATAACAGGTGTAGCCAGTGGAAAAGCTGAAGGCTATTTAGGCGCAGCCATTAACACTAATCAAAAACCACTTTACCTGATAAGAACTGCAGTGGCAATCTTACCAACTACCACCACATCCCTCTTTGCTAATATTGACCGGGCTTAAACAAGGTGCCACAAGTAGGGACCATGAAGGTGATGAAGAGATTCGGGTGGGAGTGCTAATTCGTAGCAAAGCGAAAGGGGGACCACTTAATCGTTGACCTGGAGGATTAGTCCGTTACAGATTGTGTTGTGCACCGACAGATATGCTAGAGAGGTTCATGTCATTTATGTTCGCTTTCTCTCATTCCAGGCTTCCTGATTGTTTTCACCTGTCATCACACCTGTCTCCTATGCTCATCAGTGTCAGCCCCGCCCCTGATTGGTCCCACCTGTGTCTTGTTACCATGTGCTTAAATTCCCCTGTCTCCCAGTGTTCCTTGTCAGTTCGTCTGGTCTTTTGCCATGATCAGGTCGGGTTATGTTGGGCTCTTGAAAAGTTTTGATCCCTCACTACGTGAGCGCATTCATTTGTTCACTGCAGAACCGAAAAATAAAGTACTTACAAATACTTTATCTCTGTCTCCCGGTCGTGCAATTGGGTCCTACTTCCTAAGTGTCTGAGATCGTAACAGAACGAACTGACCACATTATGGACCCAGCCGACCCAAGAACGCTTCACGCCGCTCTGTCGGTACAGGGCGTGACGATTTTTCATCACGAGGAAAAACTGGACAAAGTCAGCCGGAAATACAAGAGCTGAGAGGACGCCAGGCGGGGTTCAGGAAGAATTATCTACACAGATGCAACAACTGGTTGCCCAAATGAATAATTTTTCACTCATCAACAGACTGCTCCTCCGGTGACGTCATCCACAGCTGAGAATTTGCCTGTCAATACTCCAGCTGACGACCCAGGTCAGGCTGTTTCCTCCCGTTACGGCTGGCTCTTCCGGAGAGATTTTCCGGAGACTCTTCGAATTGCAGAGCCTTTCTGGTACAGTGTGATCTGCATTTTCAACACAACCCAGCAGCTTTTTTATCTGAGCACGGTAAAGTGGCGTTTATTGTGTCTCATTTAACGGGAAGAGCTGCAGCCTGGGCTACTGCAGAATGGTCTAGAGACACCGAACTATGTTACTCATTGGCCGATTTCATAGAGACTATGAGGCGCATTTTGACCACTCATCGCCTGCTACGGAGGCCAGCAGAAGACTGTTTCAAATACGTCAGCTCAACCGTCAGGTGGTTGATTATGCCATCGAGTTTCGTACAGCAACAGCGGATGGAATGTTCCGGCTCTTCGTGACGCCTTCATGACAGGACTTTCGGAACCGATAAAGGACCAGCTGGCTCCACTGGAGACACCCGGGATCTGGAATCCTCATCGCTGTGGCCATCCGGATCGATAACCGTCTTCGAAAGAGAGAGGGAGCGTCGACGCAACCGAGATGTTATTCCAGCTTCCAGAATTCGCCTGAGGGTCGCGCCGCCAGCGGAGGATTTCCAGCTCATGTTACCGGACCATCAGAGGACTACACTTCCGAATGACTCCGGTGAACCCATGCAGCTTGGAAGAACCAGGCTTTCTCTGGAGGAGAGGCAGCGCCGTCTACGGGAGGGTTGCTGTTTCTACTGCGGCCAGCCGGGTCATCAACTCGCTTCATGCCCGGGGAAAGGATCGTGCTCACCAGTCAAAAGGAGGGCGCTGGTGAGCAAGGCTTCCGCAGACTTCCCTCCTCGACCTGTTACTCAGGTAGACATTTGTATTAACAATCAGACCATTGACCAGGGTGTGTTAATAGACTCAGGGGCTGACGAAAGCCTTATAGACTGGGGCCTAGTCAAACAGCTAAAAATAAAAACTGTCCCGCTATCTCATCCTGTTAGTGCCAGTGCCTTAGACGGCCGCTTGTTGTTCACAGTTACCCATTGCACTGAGCCCATACGGATTACTATAAATAAGGACCATACCGAGAGCATGCAATTTCATATTTGAGTCGACTCAGCACCCGATTATTTTGGGGTTTCCTTGGCTGAAGATCCACAATCCTCACATAGACTGCCCTTCAGCGATAGTTAAGGAATGGGGAGAGGATTGTAAGGGCAGGTGTAAACTTTCGCAACCTGTTAATGCACCAACAGACTCTAGTAGGATCATTATAGATCACCCTGACTATCCTGATCTACACAAGGTACCTTCCTGTTACCATGATTTAAAAGAAGCGTTTAACAAGTCTAAAGCCTTGTCGCTACCTCCTCACCGAGATTTTGACTGTCCCATTGATCTCTTAGCGGGAGCCCCCATTCCCAAGGGGAGACTTTACTCGATTTCGAGACCTGAGAGAACAGCAATGGATGAATACATCTCCTCTTCACTCAAATCAGGATTATCCGTCCTTCATCGTCTCCAGCCGGAGCGGGATTCTTTTTTGTGGGAAAGAAAGACGGGTCTCTGAGACCTTGCATAGACTACAGTCCACTAAATGACATTACGGTGAAGAACCGCTATCCTCTGCCACTCATGTCATCTGCTTTTGAACTGCTTCAAACGGCCAAGATATTCACCAAGTTGGATTTAAGAAATGCATATCACTTGGTTAGAATAAAACAAGGGGATGAGTGGAAGACTGGATTCAACACTCAGAATGGTCACTATGAGTACTTGGTAATGCCTTTTGGACTGTGCAATGCACCGGCTGGTTTTCAAGCTTTTGTGAATGAGGTTTTGCGGGAATTCTTGAATATTTCAGTGTTTGTGTATCTGGATGACATACTGATTTTCTCCCCAGACGCTAAATCTCATGTTAACCATGTCCGCCAAGTTTTGCAGAAACTACTGGATAATCAGCTATATGTCAAGGCAGAGAAGTGCGAGTTCCACACAGAAGAGGTGTCTTTCTTAGGATACATAGTCTCACCTAATCATATCCAAATGGATCCTGCGAAAGTCAGTGCAGTATCCCAGTGGCCCACACCAGACTCCAGGAAAAAGGTTCAGCAGTTCCTAGGATTTGCTAACTTCTATAGGAAGTTTATTAGGAATTTCAGTTCTGTTGCTGCTCCTCTGCATGTTCTGACTTCTCCTAAGGTTCCCTTCAAGTGGACCCCCCAGGCGGATCTTGCTTTCAAACTTCTCAGAGATAGATTCACCTCAGCTCCCATACTCACCATTCCAGATCCCCAGCGCCAGTTTATGGTCGAGGTGGATGCTTCCAATGAGGGAATTGGAGGAGTACTGTCTCAACGTTCTGCAGAAGACAACAAGATGCATCCATGTGCTTACCTGTCGCGAAGTTGACAACGGCAGAGCGGAATTATGACGTGGGAAACAAGGAATTGTTAGCTGTAAAGCTGCCTCGAGGAATGGAGACACTGGCTAGAGGGTGCAGAGCAACTGTTTAATGTCTGGACAGATCACAAGAATCTAGAATATATAAGAAAGGCTAAGCGTCTCAACTCCCGTCAGGCCAGGTGGACACTTTTCTTTAGTAGATTCAACTTCACACTCTCTTTTCGTCCCGGTCTCAGAATCAAAAACCCGATGCTTTGTCTCGTCTTTACGATCCCGAACCACTTGCGGTAGAGCCCAAGACCATCCTTCCACTTAACCGGGTGATCGGAGCCTTTTCCTGGCAAGTGGAGTCAGACGTTAAAGAGGCAAATGTCATGAATCCAGCGCCTAGCGAGTGTCCCAACAATCTGCTGTTTGTTCCTGAGGCTCTTCACTCCAAGGTCATCCACTGGGCTCACTCATCTGTGCTTTCGTGCCATCCGGGAGTAGCAAGAACAATGTTCAGGATTCAACAACGTTTCTGGTGGCCATCCATGAAGAAAAATGTGGCCGAGTATGTAGCGGCTTGTCCGGTGTGTGCGTGTAATAAGACCTCATCTCAAGTTAAGATGGGCTTGCTCCAGCCGCTGCCGATTCCCCATCGTCCTTGGTCACACATTTCGATGGATTTTGTGACAGGATTTCCCTCATCCAGAGGCAAGACTACGGTTCTAACAGTGGTTGATCGATTTTCAAAGATGGCTCACTTCATCCCATTGACCAAGCTTCCTCTGCCAAAGTCACCGCAGAGGTCATGATGAATCACGTATTCAGGATCCATGGATTCCCTAATGACATTGTTTCCGACAGGGTCCACAATTCATTTCCGCCTTCTGGAAAGAGTTTTGTCGACTCATAGGTGCCACCGTCAGCCTGTCATCAGGATATCACCCTCAGTCAAATGGACAGTCGGGCGTCTGAACCAAGAACTAGAGACTACGCTCGTTGTCTCGTCTCCCGAACCAGACCACCTGGAGTGACCACCTCACATGGGTCGAGGTTGCCCACAATACCCTTCCGACGGCGGCCACAGGTCTCTCTCCATTCCATTGTGTCAATGGTTTCCAGCCTCCACTTTTCCCTAACAACGAGGAAGAGGTGATGGTTCCATCGGCACATGCCATGATCAGACGTTGTCGCAGAGTTTGGGCTGGTGCTCGCCAGTCTCCTCT
The DNA here is from genome assembly GCF_029220125.1 of Pseudoliparis swirei. Lineage (NCBI taxonomy): Eukaryota > Metazoa > Chordata > Actinopteri > Perciformes > Liparidae > Pseudoliparis > Pseudoliparis swirei. The sequence continues at coordinate 17,426,774 of NC_079403.1, forward strand.
CCAGTTCAGCTCGGATGAAGGCTGTTGCGGACGTTCATCGCAGGGTCGCTCCTCCTACAGTCCAGGCCAAAAGGTTTGGCTCTCTACCAAAGACTTACCACTCCATGTCGCCTCAAAGAAACTGGCTCCGAGATTTGTGGGTCCGCTTCCAGTGTCCAGAGTCATCAACCCGGCACGCTTGCAACTCCCCAGGACCTTGAGAGTGCACCCAACGTTTCACGTTAGTAAAATCAAGCGGTGTGTGAGCACACTTGTTCCCGCCTCCAAGCCCCCTCCACCGCCCCAGTTCTTTGAAGGGGTTGACGTTTACAAGGTCCGTAAGCTACTGGAGGTCCGTAATAGGGGGAGGGCAAGCAATTCCTGGTAGACTGGAAGGGTTACGGTCCTGAGGCTAGAAGCTGGATAGCTGCTTCATTTATCGTGGACAAGACTCTTATCCACGACTTTTACAATCAGCCTGGGCCATCAGGAGTTGGCCCTAGAGGGGGGGGTACTGTTGTGCACCGACAGATATGCTAGAGAGGTTCATGTCATTTATGTTCGCTTTCTCTCATTCCAGGCTTCCTGATTGTTTTCACCTGTCATCACACCTGTCTCCTATGCTCATCAGTGTCAGCCCGCCCTGATTGGTCCCACCTGTGTCTTGTTACCATGTGCTTAAATTCCCCTGTCTCCCAGTGTTCCTTGTCAGTTCGTCTGGTCTTTTGCCATGATCAGGTCGGGTTATGTTGGGCTCTTGAAAAGTTTTTGATCCCTCACTACGTGAGCGCTTTCATTTTGTTCACTGCAGAACCGAAAAATAAAGTACTTACAAATACTTTATCTCTGTCTCCCGGGTCGTGCAATTGGGTCCTACTTCCTAAGTGTCTGAGATCGTAACAGATTGTGTCCCAAACAAGGAAACACGCAACCACAACGCACACGTATGGAACATGCCCTCACACGGAGAGACACAAACACGTTAATGCAAGACACGCTGAGACATAACATGTAGTGCCAGAACGGGAAATTACATGCAAGCTTACACACACACACACACAGAGGCCTATACAGTATGGATTGGGCATTGACCAAAGCTCATGAAATATGCAGTTATGCAGATGGTGTCAGCGTGAGTGAATGCAGGCTATCGGGGGCTGATGTGGAGCGGCCCACAGCTTCCCCCTCAGCTCACTGGTCAGCTTTTCCAGGCGACAGAAACCTTCTGGTGTCACGTTGAGTCACAAGAATACAATAGTGCACGCTGTTCATTTTGTAGAGCGACAAATTCGGAAACAGCCTTTGGTTGTTTGCTTTTTTTTCCCAGAAGAGGAGGGGACAAAAAACAAAACAATAACTGACTAAATCGCCATTTAAATGGATTGGCTGAAGAAAAAAAGAGACTTTAAAGCTTCCATAATCAGCATACTCATATAACAATGGATCAAATGGAGACTTGCGTGTGAAATATTTCCCACTTGTCTGGTGGCCAGAAACATGAATAGCTGTGTGTGTGTGTGTGTGAACAGCAGGTGTTTCCCTTATCAGCTTCATGAAATGTCAGCTTCATGAAATCTTGTTCAGGTCAAAATAAAAGCTCAATATGTTTGTCGACCAACGAAAAAAAGAAAAAATAAGATTGTCTAGCATATAACCAATTGTTATGCCTCAGTTTATGGAGACTAACATGCCAAATAGTGAGCTTTAGAGGCGCTGGAAGGCAAGAGTGTTGTTCCCTGAACCCTCGCGTGAAGCCTTTATGCTAAGCTACCAAAACGACACCTTCACCAGACATGAGAGGTCTCGGCAGTCGGCTCCTCAAATGGAGACGACACGCTCTGTGCAAAGCCGCACGCTTTACTCACACATCAGTCATTTTGCAGGCCGGCCAATTTTTCAATTGCAGATATTTCAGCCTGAAATCAATCGGACTAAAATGTTCTTGTTGTGGTTGCAGGTCGGCGTGTCGACAACATCCCGGAAAGGCAATTCAGAGGAAAACATCTTGTTTTATTTCTTAAAGCGTGTTCTTGTTCCATCTTTCTCCCTCCTACACGACTGCTCAACCAGCCCGTTTGCGCCTGCCAACGCCTTTGATGTGATTTCCCGCTCTTGTTCTCCCGCGCAGTCTTTTCACCGGCGAGGAGCGGCAGCCACGTGGGAGCTGGAGTCCTCCCGGCCTCTGAGGGGTCGCGCTGAGCAAAGAGGACCAATGTTGCCGCGTCCTACTGATTCCCATCGCTTCATACATGCATAATTCAATGTATTATTTTCCAAAATATTCATTCAAATATTCAAGAGCTCCGGGCAAACTTGCTCTAAACTTGGCAAACCGGTGAAGAACTCGCTCCCTGCGCCAGAGTTGTTGTTCGTCGGCCCTCGACGGGTTCGACAGGCAACGCCGCTGCGCCCCCTCGCACGTTGTGTTGTGATGCACCGCCAGCACCATCACCACCGGCGGTGGATGGAATAATGAAGGCAGATGAAGGCATATCGGAACATTGAAGAGGGAGAGCGAAGGGAGAAAAGGGGGAGAGAACATTCCCAAAATTAATTTTCATCTGCAGGGTTCATGCATATTTAATAGCGCGCGCTTGAATATCATAGGGTAATACGAGCCCGGCGTGCATACAGAGGCCGGGTTGCGGAGAGAAAAATAAACGACCGTGATCGTTGTCATGAGCAATAACTCTCTGTAGAGCCGGGAAACAAAATAGCCAGAAATGCTTTGATGAAGGAGAGCCGGAGAGGAGCAGGGGGGGGGGGGGGGGGAGGAGAGAGAGAGAGAGAGAGACATAGCACGGCAAAGGGAAGTTGTGAGACAGAAAGAGGCTGTAGCGGAGGTTAAATACTGGTGGAGCGATGGTCCCTTTGGATGCAGCTGCTGTGGCTGCCGCTGTCTTTGTTTTGAGCGAGGGGGGGTGGGGGGGGAGATGACTGAGTGACAGTCGTTGACAAGCCCCGTGGACGGCATCCCTGGAGGTTCTGTGTTGCCCCCTACCACTTCAACCCTCTTCTCAATGAGTAAACACATCACAGAATCGGCACAAGGAGGCGTGCTGTGCAAAGTGTGTACGACACGCACACTCAAGCACACAAACACAAGTTTGCAGTTGTCAGCGAGGGACGGAGTGAATACAAAGGCCTCTTTTGTTTTTCTATTCTTTTTCTTTCTTGTTTTTAAAACGCACATTAAACATTTAAAAAAAGCTGCTTTTACCAACGGTAAGCAAATGCACCGGTGTTGCTGATGAGCTTTGCGGGGTCGCGCCCTTGTTTTCCACCCGTGCGCTCCGATGCACTCGTCATGCATTCGTCCCACAGTCGACAAGAAGAAGGAAAAAAAACGAGGCATGAAACAGCGATGTCATGCCGAACAGAATCGTAATCACCGCTCCTCGGCCAATTGGTCTGCAGAAGAGAGGGAAGGCGGGGGCTCTCCGCGGGGTTCACGTGGCTCCATCAAGAGAGAACGTCGGAGTGCAATATGACCGGCATGTGGAGCGATTCAGTCCCCTGAATGCAACACGACAACCGAAGAAACAAGTGTCCGAGACCCGGAGTTCTGCTCCTGGAGGAGTTGAGTTGAGAACCCGGCGTAAACAACACAGAACCCACCGAGTCAAGTTGAAGACTGACGTCGATCTGAATAAACTTGCTTGATTAGGGCGGGCCCTGGCCCTGGCCCTGGCCGCCCCGCCCCCCACACACACACACACCCACCCTTCCCTCTCTTTGATCCCCCAACCCCCTCACCGGCACAGCGAGCACTCTGACAGCTCGGGGAGCCCCACTAACTCATCTCAGCCCCCGGAGCTCCGACGCCATGCTTGTTTTATTTCCCATCCGCTAAATTGAGTCGTAAAGACTTGCGAAAATAACGACGGGCGAGGATGGGCCGCGTTCTGCCCCCCCCCCCCCTCCACACACACACACACACTCCCGCTCTCTTTCCCATGACTCCCAGGTGGGCCGTTTGTCGATCCATTTAAAAAGCCATGACACGTTAACAAGAGCGATAGGGTATTTACGGAAAGCTGCCCCCCCCCCCCCCAAGCATGTCAGATTTTGACAGTTTAGGGCAGGTGTGTGCTTTAACTTTTTTAAATTTATGCCCCTCGATCCGTCTCGGGGGGGGGGGGGGGGGGGGTCGAGGCAGATCTGATACATGCGGACAGGTGTGTGTGTGGGATGTCCCCGTCCTCGTAGTGGGCTAAACACACGGAACATGAACCTCCACCCTCCACGAGCATCTTTATGCCCGATGTGAGAACACACACACACACACACACACACTATAAATCCCACTCAGGGCAAATCAATCTTTCATATTCTCAATTTCACACCTTTTACTCATTAACCATTTCGGCATTGATTGCTATTCCTGTGGCAGTTAACCCGTGTTTAACAAAGGCAGTAAAAATGAAGGGGGTGTTAAACGCAGTCGGTGGCAGCGCAATTCATTAGGTGCAATTTGGTGAGCGTGTACCTCGTAAATCATACTCTGCTGGGTGGGAGCACTGCGCCACGGTACAGTATTGGGGGGGTTATGGCATAGGCAGAATAATGTAACCCCATCTGCAAAATCCTTTCTCCCTGAAGCATGCCATTGCTCCGAGCAACGGGGAGTACAATCGAGCCGCGAAGAGAGAGAGCGCCAGTTCTACAAGCCTGTTAACATGCATGAAAAATGGATGCATTCAAAAATGTAGAAGTCCTGCAGCATTTAATTGCGCCGCTATTATAGTTTTTTCTTTCTTTTTCCACTTAGCTAGGATTCCTGCACGTTGACTGATGGAGCGTGCTGTCTTTCCTCCTGTAAAGGCTGATGTCCAGACCCCAGCTTCTCCCCCGGGATTAAGGCACAACTTTCTTGTCAGTGTCTGTGTGTGTGTGTGTGTGTGTGTGTGTGTGTGTGTGTGTGTGTTCCCTCGCACATGCCTACATGCCTGGCCCCCAGTCAGGTATAACTCCCCCTTGTATCTCCTTCAGGACTCGGCCATGTGTGAAGGAGGGACACGCTCAGTCTGCTGCTGGTAAAAGCTTTACGTGCCAGAGGTGTCACTGCGGATCGCTCGTCACCGACTCGGTACCGAGCGACGACCGACAGTCGTCTCCGTGGAGAGGGTCTCGGGCTTTGACGTGCGAAGGACACTGCAGCCGTAGCGGAGGTCGGCTACAACCGGCAGCAGCGGCTGGGATTAGCCCATCGCGTGGTCCGATGGCGTGTTCCGTTTCACCCGCCCGGGTTGACCGCCTTCCAACGTCAGACGGGTTATAGCGTTTACCGGTCCTGGTGTTCGTGTGTGTATGCTTCGCATTCAAAGAGAAGACAAGAAGTGCAAATCAACAGTGTGCTTTGGGGTCCGTTTTTGGTTCAGACTGGTTTGATTCGTGAGCATGATCTATAAGGCTTCATCATATCATTCTGTACATTTCTCCGTGACTCCTATAGTTTACTTTTCAAACCCCGAAAGAGCACTTGTTCCGAGGTTCAGTTAGACGTGTACGAGTTCAACAGTCAATATATAACCCATAACAATATTTTATGACAGTCCTCTTTAATATTTCTGGCTTTTCTTATTGTCTTTCCATTCGTATCCAACTTGTTCATTGATGATGTGGTCGTCTTATTGTTTTATTATTGTCAAATTATTATTATTGTAAAATTATTGTGACAATAATAGAGCTCCTTTTCTTTGTCTCCTGAGGTTTATCTTATGCATTTTCATCGTGTCGTGCTTTTCCTTCAGCTTCTGGTGAGACTGGTTTGATGTTAAGTTTCCATTTTCTTTGATACATGCTTTTTTTTGCATTTACCAAAAGACTGCGGACATTTTCAAGTAAAGATATTCAGATGAAATGGAGCATGTCTCCCAAATGGTATGTTCACACCTTCACACAGTTTGAGCGACGAATCCACATTTAATCAGGTGAAAATCAGCAGCGAATGATTTCACATTATTCAAAATTAATTTGTGTTCCTGTCTGGACTTGGCCAGAGAGGAACACAAATTAATTTTGACTGTTATAGATTCATATGGCTTTACTCACTAACAGGACTTTAATCGTAATTATTATAATAAACATTTGTATTTACAAAATAAAATTGACACAATCAAATATATGTGAATAGAAAATGGAATAAAAACCGTGATTCAAAGAAGTGGTCAAACATAGAGCGACAACAACCAATGCAAAAGAAGTGGTTATTGTTCATGCCTCAGATGGAGTTGAAGTCGCTCTGCATAATAATTAGCCATGTGCTTCTGTTTGTGGCGGGGACAGTGGGGATTTTCAAAGCAATGGGAGTTTATCTTCGGGGTAACTGGCTGGCAGACGGTCCAACGGGACATTTCTTCAGACTGTTGGGGTTTCATGGGCTGCCGGAACAATGGCATGCTTCCACCCCCCGAGGCTCGAGGCTTAGACGCATTTCCACCAAAGAATTTTCCCAAACTAGTTTTAGACAATGAGACATTTGTAGCTTCAGTGTGACCAGTCTGAATTTCCTACACAATACATCTGAATAACTCAAATCGTAGTTCTGCTGCTGCAACGTCTTCTGAATCTCGTGTACGATGACGTCTTTGCAAATACAATATGAATTTGCAGCAAACATCTCCGGCGCTGGTCTTACTGGTAAGTGGTGGGATGAGTGAATTCATTGGCTCTTCTCGTTTGCCTGCCGGCTAGTGAGCTCGGCACCAAAGCAGAAAGCCCCCGTTTACTTAAGATAAGTGAGCTGCCGCTTGCAGCCATGCATCGCGGTGCACTGGAGCGCTAATCAGGATCAAAGGGAGACAACAGCGCGGACAGTGACCTCCAGACGGAACCTTATCAGACCTCAGGATCCTCCAGCAACGTCGCAAGAACCCCCTTTCTTCAGGCTTGGAAGAATTATGCAGAACGGAGTCGGCTGACTGACCGGCTGAGCAGAATCGTGTAACACCTACAAAGAACACAAATAAAGAGGGAAAGAAAAGCAGGAAGAAAGAAAAGCTGTCAACTTCATTGGTCCCATAGAGACAGACCGCTCTAGTTTTCTCCAGTAATAAGCTGTACTGAGTGTCGGTTTCTTCTTCTTTTCTTATAGTGAAAGAAGAAGAAACCACACACACACACACACACACAAATGGGCTATCTGGAAGGAGAAAATATAATAGTATCATCCAGAACTGTAATATTTTCGGCACTTCCGAAAATCTTTGATTTAATCGGGGAGTAACTCTTTTCTCTCTTTTTTTTAATCCTGTGTTTCCATGGAAACAAGTGAAGTTGGGGCAGGGGCAGAATAGGCAGGGGGGCCTGATAAGGAGTGGAAGCGAGAGGAGTGGAAGGGCGGTGGAGGAGTGAAGACGGAGGGTTAGTTTCATTTAGGAATTGAGGGGAGGGATGAAGGGATGAGGATTAGCCGTCACGATGAAGAAAAGGTGTCTGTCCTGTAGCTTTCTCCTCTCTCTCTCTCTCTCTTGTGAGCGCTTCGGCTCTCCATCTCCCTCCCGTTACTTCCATGTCCTCGACAAGCCCGCTCACAAAGGTATTTATCGGCCTCCATTCCATTAATTACCATCCAATTAGCCGTTCCCGCAGTGGAGCTGCTGCCGCGCTGCTCGGTGTCGAGTCGGTTCACGGAGCGAGTCCCGACACCTTCGCGCTCGCCGCTTTCTCCGCACTCGCGGCGGACAAAGTTTTGCACAAAGGATCCCTCCACGCGCACCAACGCTTCCGATCTTCTTGCCTTTGACAAGTGCAGAGCAAACATGTGCGCGCAAATATTTGGCGCGCACACACACACACACAGCTCATTAAGCCCATAGCCAGAGACTAAATACCCCGAGAGCTTTTGAGCCGTGTGCTCTGCATTCATAACAAATCAAATTCCAGTTCCTGGTAACGAGCTGCCGCACGCCTCAATCTTAACCACCCACACCCCACCCCCCTTAAAAAAACATCTTTGTGTGTAACAAGCACATTTGCTGGATGAATTCAGACAGTAAGCATGTAATGTGTGTACAGGCGGGTCCATGATGATGATGATGATGTGTGTGTGTGGGGGGGGGGGGGGGGGGGGGGTACGCCGGGTCGAGAGGCAGCACATCACCCCACACACCAAGCACAGTGCCTGGGGTTGTTGATGAGTTCTTTAGCCATGCTGTGTGGACCCCCCCCACGTACTGAGAGTTTGCTGACAGAGCAGCTGCTGAGAGGAACTCTCTCACTCACTCACACACACACACACACACACGCTGAAGCCGAATGTTTTCCTCCTTGATCAGTCCGGTGTACGCTATGCGAGCTCGGGAAAGATAAGACGTTGATGTTTGAGGTGATTATGGGTGTGTACCGTGTGGATGTGTGAGGGAGTCTGCTTTCATTCAGCTTTAGGTCATTGTTGGTGTGTGTGACCGATGCATCACGTATCCAATAAGCGTATTTGGATGTTTGCGCCAATAACAATCGGAAAACAACTTCACCTCCGGTTCTCTATCTTTAACAGCTGACTCGGGAGAAAGTTAAATGCATCGTATACGGAGGACTGAACTCCAAATGTTGTGGATATTCATCCCATGGTTATGACATGGCATTTCACTCAATAATCACAAGGGATACCAAAGTCATTCGGATACTCCACCAGGGAACCATGCACGTCCGTACAAAATGTTGTGCCGGAAGAAGTATGACCGACTGGCAGCACGAGATGAAAGCCAAGGGATCACCAACGTGGCGAGGATTCTTCCCCCCGGGCACCAACTATCATTGCAAATGCCTCCAACAAGCTGTCAAGTCAGGAAAAAAACAAAATGTCAAGACGGTGGAGGGAAAAGTCAGGTGGTCTCCAAAGCCTTTCGGCTTCATCTCCAGTGGAACATGCTTTTAAAAACACCATTTCAAAGGCAATCCATTCATAATACAAAATAAATAGCTATTTAGATGATCTGGACCAAGCAGCCCCATTTCTTGAAGGGATAAATGTCACTACAGGCCACAGTCAAATCAAATTAGATGGAAAACACGCAGTTCTGCTCAAAGTCAACAACATTTCCGCGACCCAGAATGTCTGTGAGGAATGCAAATCACAGCGATAGCCGCGCAGTCCGCACCGGGGCGTAAGCCGCGGAGCGGCATTCAGCTACAGTGTCTGGATGCAAATCGTGTGTCTGGGATTGGTTTACTAATGGTTTTAAAAGCAATCTGTGCACGTCAAACATCCAACCACAGTGCCATTCAGCAGATGCAGTGCGCACATTAACACGGGGACCCTCTTTGACTGCCGCCCGGCGTCCTGAAGCGAGCTTGGATGCTGCACGGAGTCACTTTAATCCATCTGCGAGGACGTTTTATAAATCAGTAAAATGCGGTCCTGCAAATGAAGACCGGCCACTCTCATTTCTCGCCGATTCTGCGCAAACTGCTCGAAGGCCTCGCGGCCGCGAGTTCCTGCCGGGCACGCCGGCGTCGGTTCAAAAGTGCAAGGTCATTAGCCGCCCTTCGATGTAACGCCGGGCGCAGCGGAAAGGTGCAAAGAAAGAAGAAAGAGATAGCGGGAGAGAAAAGAAAAAACAAGTTCTCAAAGGACTGATTACAGTTGTGACCTTTTATCTGATGGCTCACTAATTGAATCATGTGGTAAATAGATGGTGATGGTGGCTGTGGCGATGACGATGATAATGAAGAAAATGCCTTTTATTTTTCTCTCTCTCACCGGAGGAGTGGAGAGGTGGAAATAGTAGTAATTGCGGTTTAAATGGAGGGCGCTGTAGGAAAAGTCAAAGACACGAGGATGACATGAATAATACAAGAAGGAGCAAGATAAAACCAGAAGCCCTGAGCTTGCACTAAAATAGAACTAACCTCACAATTATTACTGACAGAGAGCGAAAATGATCATTATGGGGACCATATACAGGCCGTTAGTAATTTAGAATGAGCTCGCCAGCTCAAAGGTAATAGCGCTAGTGGCGAACAGAGCATGAATTTTTAAAAAGTTTTTTTGACTGTAAAAAGAGAGAATGCACCTCAAACAGCCATCAGACACACGAGGAGGAATGGGGAACAGCGACCGCGACTCGATGCCACGTGGAGCAGGGAGCCAAATGATTGACATCAGAATCATAATAATTGCCACGGAAATAAGGCTGCCAATCAGGCAATCATGTCGGTGTGCGGGCTATGGTAATTGGAAAACATGGTGACTGACAGTATCAGTGTGAGACGTCCCCAACCAACACCTGCTAAATTGCAATTGGCACAACACAAGGCGCAGTCGGAGTGGCGTCAGGCGGGACAGACGGACCGGCCGTTACACAATCGCACGGATGGGAAATACTGCGTGTGAACAGGAAGGAGAAAGCGCGGGGCCGATTGGACTTGTTGATTTTCTGTCTCTCCTTCGACATCAACCTCTTCCCTGTGAGTCGACATTGTCCGGCTGACAAGGAGGCAGATACCGTGTCGGTGCTCAGGCACACACACACAGGCAATAGTGAGCACCCACGTGGGGGGGGGGGGGAGGAACCATTGGGGCGACCATGGAAGGATCGGACAGTTTTATCTGTGACGTAAAACCGATAACAAGTGCACTATCATTTGTCCACCCAAGGCTGTTACCGCTGTAGTTTAACGCTTTGCTCCACTAACAACTACCTTTAACAACACAGTTTGTTTTTTTGTTTTGTTTTCTCCATTAACATTTTGGGGGATATTTTTGCTTGACAAAGGACAATCTAGAAATGGAGGAGAGAGAGAGGAGGAGGAGGAGGAGGAGGGGTTATCACATGCAACAACGGTCTCAAGGCCAGAATGCCAGCCCTTCACGTGTCGTTGTGGCACGAGCCGTAACCACTCAAAAACCAACGCGCTCCCCGGAACCGTTTTAAATGCAATGCGCAGTTCCCACCTGGCGCCAACACATCTAACTAGGTGCGCGTTCGCGGGCCAACATGAGGTCCGTTTGAATCAAACTCTGGCCAGGTTCAACCGCGCTTTTTGATCGCACACTGAAAGACGACCGTTCCGAGGACGTTAGCGCGAGGGGGTCCCTGTCCTCTTCCAAGCGACCCCTTGTGCGCATAATTTGTGAGCTGTGAAACTAGAATAAAATGTAGCTCAGCGAAAGTTCAGACAGGAAGACATTGGGTCCAGCTGGTTCGTTCACAAGCAGTCTCACTCTTGCAGCGATTACTCCATTAGCTGATTGGGGGCGGGCCCGATGAATGAACCAACCATTTAGAGGCAGCCCCGTTTTGTAAGCCTATCACAGCGTCGTTGGTCAAACTTTAAAATGTGTTCTCCTCTGCTGCTGTCAGTTGCGACCCTCCTCCACCCCAGGCTCCTCCAATCGGCATTACGGCGACGCTTCTTCGACACCAACACCAGTGTCTGGACTCCATGGGGGGATTCTGCCTGCGCAGATATCAGCATCTCTACCCCTGGGTTATCCTACTTCAGGATGGAGTCCAATCGCCAAAAAGACTTTGCACTATTGCAATATACTATTGTAATAAATGATTGTGAGACTCTAAATACCCGTCTCTCCTGATTGAACTGACAATAAACCCAACGTATTCATGACTTGGAGGAGCCAATCAAACTGTGACTTGTGAACGCGCCCTGAAGTCCCGGTCACTGCAAGTCGCCAAAGACCAACGCTTGATCTTTATACGACATCAGCGTCTCGTCATGATGCGTCAGGTTTACTTCGGGGCTTGTGTAGTGCGTCGCTATCAGCAAGTTGGGAGTGAGACCCTGTTGGTCACCTGAGAAATGAATTCGGTGCCCATATCTACCGAAGTCTATTTAAGTCATGGTAGATACGGTAAACGCGGACAGTAACAACGCATTTGAATGAATACGACAAAAAGGTGAAAACTGACTTGGTTTTCATCCTGAATCTTGTTGAAGACATTGAGCTGGGCATGATTTCTTTTTTTGATTGTAAAGAGTAAGTTATGATGGGCCCCTCGCACTCGATGGCAATCAGGACTGGAAAGCGATGGATCAATTTAACGATATTCAATGGCAAGAAGTATGTAGCAGGTCCATTGCCGCTACCCGTGGGTTTCCCCCAAAAGCTCCAAGGATAACCAGATAACAGCGAAGAGGTTCCGTTGGATAACATATTTATTTGTCAGCACACAACACACAGCAGACCGTTCGACAACGCGTCTGCTCACTTCTCCCTACCTCCAGCTCTGCTGCCCTTTTTATATGAGCAGCATCGGCTGCTGACTGATTGACAATCAGCCAGCAGCCGAGGCCAGATTGGAGACAGCTGCCACAAAGTATAAACAAACAATCAGAGCTCACGATCGTGGGTTTCGCGGTAATCCAGGCTCCACAGGTACAAGTCAAAGCCAGTGAGCGTTGCTGTTTAACCCGGGTCAAGACGAAAGAGCGATTTCCCCAGCACAAAGAGGTATTGGTCGCAAACCAGCCAATCTCCTACTCTCAACAGTTAGTCCATTATTATTCAGTCCTGCAACACCTTCTTGTTGGCTAAAAGTCCGCTATCAAAATGGAGGGGTCAAACGTCGCGAACCCCGGGTTAAAACGTATTTTCACAATAAAAGTCCTGCATGTTATTCTCCGGATTAAAATAATGTCACAGGCTTCAACCGGCTCCGACATTTCTGAAATACTAACTAACATTCATTCCCATGCACATACATTGAAACAGTACCTCTTGCATTCACATTTTAACATCACATACAGTCAATACAGTAAACAGTGTCTCTCCCTGATACTCTACAATAAACTCACAATACAGTCACAATAATATTCTCCCTAATATTTCCTATTACAATATCTTTACCTTCGCATTGAAAATGCGGAAGGTTATGTTTAGATCGCCGTGTATTTATTTATTTGTATGCGTGTTCCTCGCATAACAAAAAAAGTTTTAAACCGAATCGCATGAAATTTGGTGAGATGATTGGTTATTATCCGGGGACCATTTGATTAGATTTTGGGATCGATCGGGTCAAAGGTCAAGGTCATGGAAAGGTCAAAATCTTCTTTTTACCATAGCATGGTCAATTTGTATCCAATTGGCATGCAACTAATGCCAACATGTTCATAATTCAATGCCCAATCTTGTGATATGCGAAGGTATGCGCTCTACCGAGTGCCCGTTCTAGTTCTAAATGTATTAATTTAAAGCATAAGACTTCCTCTATGCACATGTGCAAAATCAAATAAAAACTATTACAACTTAACAATTGCGTCTCCCATGTTGTCGTGCAAATAGGCCCCCCACACTGTGCTGTCCTCTCGGGTAAAGGGTATAATATTTAAAAATAATGTTTTTCTCTATTTTCTTTATCAAATTACATTGAATGTTCTCCCCCTATACCATTACTCTCCCCTCTCATTTTTGCCCCCTGCCCCCGATACTAAAAGCCTGGCTGGAAATCGGCTTTCCACAACAGTCGAATGTGGCCTCGGGTTGACTCAACCTTAAGTTCACCCCTCTTACACACAACCCGATTTCCTCGGCGCGTTAATCTCCCGGGTGCATTTTACCGCACACGGCTCGCTGTTTGTCTCGGGCTTCGACTTCCAACCCCGGGGGCAGACGGCAGTAATGGGCTGTACAGGAAACAACACCGAAGTAGGGCCCTGCAGTGTAGAGCCTAATGAGAACAGGAACAGACACACGCGGGCACACATATTTCTTACCCGAGCCACGGGGGAATTCGATTATTAAAAATGGCTCCTGCGCAAGCGACATGCCACTCAATGGATTCTCAGGGCTTTCCATGTAAAGTGGCACTCTCAGCCCACCCATAGCAGAGGAATACTCAGGCGACAGGACGGGGTCTCTAAACATAAACACAAGAGTGTACTTTCATTCATTTTCATCTCAGAGAAAGGCGCTCATGAAATTGCCCTAGACTTAATAATATGTGCAGAAACACTGCAAAATAATCTGAGAACACAGTTTGACTACAAACCCATCGGCTCCGCGCTCGTATCACAGATTCCAACAATCATATTCCAGGCAGGTACTTGTAACAACATTTAAGTGACTCCATCTGCTGTGACAGCCTTCAGTGAGTGTGCATTTGTGTGTGTGGGGGGGGCATGTGAGCCCACACGAGTGATTGAGTGTGTTCACCAGGCTCTGTTATCACATGCTTTCATGGCTTTGTGAGCTCTTGAAGAAACCCACATTTTTCCAGTCAGCAGTTTCAAGCTCACACACAAACACACACAAGCATGTGCACGCTCACACTCTCCCCCCCCCCCCCCGCCGGTGGCTGGCAGGCCGCTCCATCACCTTACCAAGTCCAGAAAAAGATCTGGCACATTTCGTTTTCTTCTTTTTCCTTCAAACATGTTGCCCTTTTTTTCTTTTACCATGTTGCCATGACGATTTGACAAGCAGCATGAAGATGCCCCCCCGTCTCCCGTGTCCAAACGAGCAGACTTGCATGACTTGAAAGAGATGTGTTTCTGTTGTCAAAGCAGTCGTTATCACACACAACCTTTTGTGCCCGGCACCATCTTCACCCTCGACATGCTCGCCGTTGAATTATGATACCAGAACTGTTACCTACACCCTCATTTTTGCATTGCACAAGAAGGGGTAATAATAAAAATCACATTTAGTATTTAAGCTGTCGAATCTTGAACAACTTTGTACTCCCGATTCTTCATAATTGCTCCACATCTTCTGCAGCAACATTAATGTGTTACGCTGTCAATAGACGAGGAAAGTTTTGAAAGCAGTTTTGTAAACTCTTCAACAGATGGGACTTGTGGTCATAGAATATTAATGCTTGCTGTGTATTGAGAATGTATTTCTAAACGGGAAGAGGCAATTGGGAGGAGAAAATAAAAAATACACCAGACACTTTCATGTGTTTATGTCCCTGGTGATCAGTGGCTTAAATGTAATTTATGGGAATAATTACAGATAATCGTATTCAATTATGCACTTCATGCTAATATGACAAATATTGTAATTTAATGAAGACAGTGACAATTTATAATCTCCCAAAAGTGGAAATGCTTTGCATCGTAATTGAAAATCTGTGCAAACGTGTGAAAAATCTTCCGGCGTCACCGTGGACGTCGACAGCACAACAAACACGAGTGGTGCTGTTCAGGTGGAGAGGGTAATAACACACTTCAGTGTTATTATCATAAATATTGATGTTGTAATGGTTCCTCGACCCGGAGCGCGTGCGTTTCGGGGGCTCGCAAAAGGTCATGTCGTGCCACGCCATCAAATCGCTGACCACATTATTGTTTGTGGAGTGGCCCAAAAACGGCGCGCTCTCCTCAACCCTCCGCGGTTCGTTTCCGCTCTTCCACCGGTACGCAGGCAGGCGGTTAATGCGCTGAGCAGTGATTGGTTGGAACGCAATCGGCGACCTTTTCTAAGGAGCGCCAGCCAGCGCCGTTAGCTAAAAAGGTCAAACCAGAGGACACGTTCAACATTATAGCCACAACTCCACCGGCAGTGACACGCAACCACACAGGAGCCCAAACCCTGACGGCTGGCCGCTGCTCAAGGGGATCGATCGGCATGCGGAGCCCTTGTGGTTCCCTTCAGCGAGGGGCCGCTGACAATGATGGACCGTTTCCCAATGCGCCTGTACTAGATGGCGTATCGTCACAGAACTAAACTAGAACGGGCACTCGGTATAGCGCATACCTTCGCATATCACAAGATTGGGCATAGAATTATGAACATTTTGGCATTAGTTGCATGCCAATTGGATACAAATTGACCGTGCTATGGAAAAAGAAGATTTTGACCTTTCCTTGACCTTGACTTTGACCCGATCGATCCCAAAATCTAATCAAATGGTCCCCGGATAATAACCAATCATCCCAACAAATTTCATGCGATTCGGTTTAATACTTTTTGAGTTATGCGAGTAACACGCATACAAATAAATAAATAAATACACGGCGATCAAAACATAACCTTCCGCATTTTCAATGCGAAGGGAACTAGTGAGGATCGGTTGTGAAAGGATGTTGTGGCAATACGCTCTTGGTTTGTCCTCGTTCAGCGTTCAATTCATGCGGACGGTTATCGCACCCGGTGGGAGAGACTTCACGCCGACTTCTGGAGTTACTGGGTACCAGACAGTACGTGACCAAATTCAAGGGCCGTCAAGCGCTTTCTCAAGCAGGATTCATAGCAACAAAACATAAATAATTGATGTGACCAATGTCCGTCCTAATCATGCACGTATATGAAGTTCACCATTTGGAACTTTCTTTACTCTGAGATCTTTTGTAATCTAGTAGCTTGTAGGCTCTGACCTCCAGAGCCAGTTCAAATGATCCCATTCAGACCCAGCAGGAAGACCCTGGTTACATTTAGTAATCAAACATCATAAATTGAGACCGCGCTTTGTGTTTCATTTGAGTTCCAAGGACTTTTAAGCATAGTTTTTTTTATTTTTATGATTTCTTATGTCCACATGACATATATTGCTTCTGTCCATCCTGGAGAGGGATCCTCCTCTGTTGCTCTCCTGAAGGTTTCTTCCTTTTTTCCCCATGAAGGGTTGTTTGGGAGTTTTTCCTAATCCGATGTGAGGTTCTGGGACTGGGATGTCTCTGTGTACAGATTGTAAAGCACTCTGAGACAAATTTGTAATTTGTGAGAATGGGCTATACAAAATAAACTAAATTGAAATTAAAGGGGACTATTTTCAGGTAGGCCTAATCCAGTAAAATTCACAGCTCTTTCATGAAAAGAACTCCAGAAATGTTCAACACGTCTGTGAAAAAGTGGCAAACAAATTAGGTATTACTAGGAGTTACATCTCAATTAAAACCGATATCAAAGTGCGACACGCAGTTTGTTGTTTAAGGCTGAATACTTAGTGTCTAGCCAGTAAAAGCTATCTCATTGCCCTGTGTCAGTTCTAAAAGAGAAATTGGGTTCTCAAAGAGTGCGACGAGCTTTCAAAACAGCCGGTAGAGTAGGCTAAGGTCAATGAAATTCTCATTTGAACCTTTTACAATGTTACCCCATTCTGAAATATTTAAATTTCCCAGCCCTCATTCATTAGACACATCAAATTCCTAAGCGTTCCGCATCGCCTGTCTTTGTCTAGGTTTTTATTTTTTTTAACCTGAAGGCCCTGTTCACACTCGTGACATTGGCATGCTCAGACCGGTGTGGACGACGGAGCAAAGGGACGACCTTTATGACGAATGAATAATTGATAGAGTAATTGGGATGGACTCCTTGTTGGGCCGAAGGAGCCCGAGGTTTTGCCTCGCGCCGCTCAAAGAGGGCCATTATTCTGCAGTGTGTGGCCAGCAAAGGGCAAACGGAAGATCAAATATTCACCATGGAGAACACACACACAATTATCCCTGACTTAATGGGGCTGAGTATTTGCTAAATGCAGCAGACTGAAGCTGACCGCTGGTATTGGCGGTCACCTTGGAGGAGTTGGTCAATATTGCTGCTAATATCTCCGGGAGAAGTTCATCCGGCTTTGTCAACAGACAAAATTCACTGCAATTAGACTAGAAAGCACATGAATTTGCTGATGGGAGATGATCTTACAGAGGGTGGTGCCATCCCTAGCATGTCACTCCTCTGTCAACCCCCCCGTCTCCCTTTGACGTGGAGACAAATGTGCTCTGCCATCCCCGCATACCAATTTCTTTTGATGACGTGGCTTCGCCGTCCATTAAGGCGTAATTATGTTAAAGATCCTGCATCTATTATTTGGTGCTCAGCTGCGCACGCAAATCGCAGGGAGGTCAAGCTCCAATCGAAGTCTGGCGTCTAGCGGTGACTCAGAGTGCCTTGTAGGTTTTTTTGTAATTGGCCTTTTGAACGCTAATGGTATGTCATGACTGATGAGCTCGGCAGTTTGAGGCCCGACGGACGCTTTTTCCAATTTTTTTCGCCCATCAAGGCCAGAAAACGTCAAAAGAAAGCACACGGGGGGGAAAGAGCATGTCGACTGTGAGCAGCTCCATTTGTTCTCATAATACCATCTGGAGGAGGACCGATAGAGAGGGAGAGGTAAAGAGAGGCGAGTTCAGAGCGTCTTCCTCGGGCACCGAAGGTGAGGCGCCCTGCCTGACTTATGGAAAACACCCCTATTAACCGGCTTGAGCTCGCCCGCTTGCTCACACATACTCGGTGAGTAGTGCATGTATAATGAATAATTTCCATTTGTGTCGGCTGTGGTGTAACCCCGTCTGTTGGCCTCTCATGCATTATTTGTTGTGTTATTGTTTTCCAGCTGTGAGAGTACTCAACACTTCTTCTCTCCACTCAGGACAGATCGGAGTTGTGGCTGTCTGCAGCTTGGCGAGACGCGACTTCCCTCAATGCTTTTGTTTAATTTATAAATAAATATATATATATATGTATTTCTATCACACCTGTGTGTACCCCCCCCCCCCCTCTCTCTCTGCTTTTGCACGAACAAAAGCTGGAATAATCGCTAAAAATGGATTGCGTTTAAACAAAACAAAAACAGTGGAAGCAAAGAGCCTTGCAGCTGAGACACATTCTTTGAAGAGCACTTCCTGCCGCCCAGAGCTCAGTCGATCACCTCCTGAAAATTCTCTCAACGACATGACAACGGATGAGCGCAGACGAGTTCACCGTTTACAAAAAAAATAACAAAAATATGTTGATGCCCCCCCGCTCCCTGCGTGGGACTGCAGTTGAAAAGCACGCCGTGCGATGTGCACGGCAAACTCCAGTGAAACAGTTAAAACAAAAACCAGAGACGCTTCTCCGTCGGCGCCGACGAGTGAACAGAAGCGAGAATGCTGACACATGAAGAAGAAAAAAAAGAAAAAAGACACAACGGAGCTTGATGACGAGATCAAGTGGAACTGTCACCGTGTTGGTTTGGCGCTGTCTAATTAGCTATTCAAGACCATCTCTGAGGCGGCGCTGGGGGCAGGCGGGCTGCGAGGAGCCGTCTGCGTCCCTGCTGGGATGAAAGGCGGCGGGTTGTCACGCAGATGTGATTGGACGGCGTTTAATTGCTGCACTCCGGTTGGACGGAGCGTTGGTTAATTGTAGCCGACGCTGGTCGGCGCGTGTCATATATCAAAGTAAAAGCATGCGGACGTGTAACATACGGCGTGGGAGCATTAAACAAGATTTGTGCGCGGCGACTTGTCCTCTGTTTGACGAGCCGTGAGCTGCAGCCGCCGTCAGGCAAATGCCTCGGAGCATCATTTCAGCCGAGTTAAAAATATATATATTTACTGTCTCGTACCTCCACGCCGAAGAGCGCAAAACGCAGCTTCAAACGGAGCTGAAGCTCAGATAGGCGCAGGCAAATCAGCAAAAACAAAATCGTGAACATAAAGGGGCCGAGAAACAATTGACTAATCCGGCGCGAACCCATGGATCTGGGTCTTATTGACTTACTGTCAGCGTAATCCATATCATAACCATCTGCTCCCATGCTGCGAAGCACCAAGGGCACATTAGCTGTACGTCTCCAGCGAGGGCTTTCGGCTGACAGTAGCCTGAAGGGCTCCGCCGAGTCATTTGGAAGAGTACCTGTAAAGCCACGCTGCCTGAATCCTAATTCTGTTCTTGTGTCTGTCTGCTGAACGCTCAATACTCGTCTCCCCTTTCGGTGAACACGGGGAACTCTCCGCGGGAGTGCGCTGCCCGCGGAGAGAGGTCTGTGGAGGCCGATCATCTTTTTCGGGAGCTTTAGTTTCGTCGGACGCCGTGAACCGTGAGCTGGAAATCAAGACCCAGAAGCGAGCCGCTCGGTCCAGACGTCCTCGGTTGACGGTCACTCGAGGGCTCTTTTTGACCGGCTTGCTGCTTCGCTGAGGTCCCCGGGCGCCTCTGTTTACATCAGCCGGGCCCATGATGAACCGATAGACCGAGCTTCAGTCCAGGCTGTCCCTTTTTTTTTTTGTGAGCCCTCAGTGCAACAACACAGGGGCCAAAAAACACACAGAGGTCACCCTCTGTCAGCCTGTTCAAATTTACCCACAATCCACAGAGCCACCGGTCGCCTGCGCGGCCGACCGTGGGCTTTTAATGGAACCTGCCGAGTTCCCCCATTCCACGGTGACATGTGACTGACATAACGACCAGTGCGGCCAGTCCGTCTGTCTGCAGGCTCCGCCTCCTCTGGCCTTGGCTTTGACCTCTGCACTTTCGAAACCTGGAGCGCTGCCGACCTGCTGCTCGCCCTCGGCAGCTCGGGAAGGAGGAACATTTCTCCGCCGCTGTACTCGTGCAATCGCGGAGTGGAGGAAGTGGAGACGGCAGCGATAGGGAGGCCGCCCTCTAATCTAGTCTTTGTCACTAAATATCAAGTCGACTGCCGGGATCACGGAGCGTGACAATGCAGGATGAAGCACTCCGGAGCGGTGTTCATTCCATGTCTATTCCTGTTCCCCTCCCCCGCGCCCCGCCCCCTTCCATGTCTCAGTTGCCATCTCTCCTTGTCCGCTCCCTTTTCTGCTACATTGCGTTATCCAAGATCTGATCTCCCCCGTTCTTAGTTTTAATATCTTTGTCTTCACCAGGTGAATGTCAGAGAATGAAACCCTGTGTGTGTGTGTGTGTGTGTGTGTGTGTGTGTGTGTGTGTGTGTCTCCCTGGGCTGTAGTCTGAACTGCCCGGCTGATGAGTCAATACATGCAGCACAATCCGTGGCTTTTAGCAGAAAACCAATATGCTGCCTTATCGACTTGTCCAAAGATAAAACGGCGCTACATTTTGGTGGCTTAAGCATCTGAGAAGCTGTAAATAGTGTTCGGTCCGTGGAGAGGAGGGCGACGGGGGGGAAGAGAATTAGGGTGTAAAGATGGAAAGAAAGATGTCACGGTGCTCTCGCTGGCACATTTAGGCCAAGGTTTCCCCGATGATTTATAGACTCGCACAGGGCCTGGTTTTATTGAGCGCGATGGCCAGGTCGGGATGTCGCGGACACTGCCCTTATAATTGGGCTGGTTCCATTTGTTTGTTTACTGCAGCAGGTCGCTGACAGCTAATCCCATGCAAAGCCAGATAACAGAAGGCTTTCTGGGCCACAGAGCTGTCAACCGGCCCCTGAATCAAAAGAGCAGACCTCATCTTTAAGTGGACGGTCAACATGCACACACACACACACAACTACACACACACACACACACAGAGAGGCACATATTGGTTGGTTCAGCGCTTAAGCCTCTGAGGGGAATTCATTTGTTTCTTTTAAGGGAGCTGGGCAAAAAAACAACAACAAGCGAAGAGCCCGTAGAGTTAAAGAGAGATGATCATCGAGCTGTCCGTAAACATATGGAGACGGACCGCGAGAAATGCGGAGAATGAAGATAAAGCTGTTTTGCAGCCGCCGTGAGCACTGATGTTATCGGGTTAGCGGGGAAGATGAACAACACCTCTGGTGAGTGGCGAACAGGGCCCCCACTTATAAATAAAAGTTAAGAGGGCTCCTCCTTGTCAGGAGTCTTTATGGATTGGCTCTGGAAACAGTCAACAGCAGCTCTGAACCCCCCCACCCCCCCCACCCCCACCCCCGCTATCAATCTCCCCACCTATCCATAAATGTCAGGAGCCGATAATTAATGATAGATTGGCGGTTAATGAAAGATTTACGCGGCATAGAGGATGCTTGGCAATCAGGCGACGCGTTGGAGGCTTTTGAGACCTGACAGCCGACGGCACATCAATTGCGCCCTGGAGACGAGAGAGCGTAATGGCCCGGCAGTCAAAGCAATGACAGTTGTAGGTGAGGTTGAAAGAGAGAGAGAGAGAAGAGAAAAAAAGTGAAATAAATAAATAAAATCAGCCAGGCGTCTCTTGGACGCGTGGCAGACGGCGGCCCGGCCGCATCCCTGTGACAATGCAGACAGCCGTTTAACCTCCGGGGGGGGCAGCTCAGAGCCTCACACTCCTGACAAAATATTTAATTCCGATTTAAGAGGTTACTTCGCAGTAACACACGGTCCCCGTTGCCTCTTCCTCCCCCCCCCCCGCCCCCCCTTCTGTCTTCTTCCCCTCCAAAGCATTCAATTTATTGCCTTCAGATGCACGCGTCGCTAGGTACTGTAGTCGACTCCCTTTCCTCACTGCAACTGCTGGGTTATTAAGTCTCCATGGCAACCTCCCAGCATCCACTTGTGTTTTATTCCAGCCTGTCGGGACCCCACAGGGTTGGAGCTTTAAGCCGGAACACCGGGAA
The DNA here is from genome assembly GCF_029220125.1 of Pseudoliparis swirei. Taxonomy (NCBI): domain Eukaryota; kingdom Metazoa; phylum Chordata; class Actinopteri; order Perciformes; family Liparidae; genus Pseudoliparis; species Pseudoliparis swirei. The sequence goes on from NC_079403.1 coordinate 17,448,928, forward strand.
GCGATGGGGTTTGGAGGGGGAAAGAACAACCTGCGGCACAGAGCGGGGGGGTCGTGTGAGGATTGCTCTTTGCCCTCCGCTCCGTTTAACCCGCTACGAGGCAGCGCAACTCGAGCACAGTGACATTTTTTTTTCATGTCATCGTGTCTGCTTGCATCAGGCCGACTATTTAAATATAGGGACAAAACAACAAGGATGGAAGCGAGCTGCGGGACGCAACCCTTTCTTGTTTCTTTACAATTAAACAAATGTTCATAAATAAGCCTTTCAGATCTCGCTGTATCGACTCGGTTCGGACTGAAATGCCTCCGCAGCTGTTTGATGGATTGGTGTGATATTTGGAACACAAACCCCTGGTGCCCAGAAGATGAGTCCGGTTGACTTTGGGGATGCCCTGACTTTTCTTTCCTACGCCACCAGCAGTTGCAGTCTCCCCTTATGGAGTGCAAGATCTCAAGATCTATTCGATGTATTGGCCTACAATTTAGAGCAAACGTTCAAAGTTTCATTTTTATAGTTTGGCTTTCGTGAAGAAATGTTATTTTCATGATTCTTGTTGTTCTGAGTTTTAACTTTTTACTGTAATGGTCGAATGCACTAATTGTATGTCGCTTTGGATTAAAGTGTCAGCTAAATGTCATGTGATGTAATGTTTCCAGAAGATGAATCCTTTTGACTTTTCCTCACGTTTTTTCTCTTAACCCGTGTAATCTCTCAAAGTCGACTGGATGTATTGGCTCGTAATTTCGCAAATACAATCATGGTTCTCAGAGGATAAATCCCTCTGACTTTGGCGATGCCCTTACTTTTCATCTGGCGCCACCATCAGGTCGACATTTTACAATGACTGTACAATACAAAACTAATGACATTCCCACAAGACGCATTTTGAGTTAAGACCGAACTAGCATATGCTATCTCGCTAAATGCTACGATGGTTAGCATCAGCAGCTGTTTTGCCTTTTATCTCAAAGCACCGCTGCGCCTGAGTAAGTTTTGGGATGTATTGACAACCGCCATAATGAAAACCGACCATCACGAGAAGCTGTGAGGTTCAAACCGGCTTTGTTCGCCCCACTTTGAGCTCTTTACAATAGGACTAAAGCGAATAAATCGCCATTGTTACTCAATTCTTCAGGGATTATGTCATTTCCAGGGGCTCCAGCCCCCTCCTCGTCGCTGCCTGAAACCTTAGAAGGACTACCGCTGCACTAATACGCACTGCCATTGATTAGATCATACATTTTCATTACATTACTTAATTATCAATTCTACTCTGAGGGACCTTCTTTGAAAGAGAATAGATGCAATCTATCACACCATAAGTTAATAATGCTAATTTGATTTTACAAATCAAAATTGTATATGCATACTAAATAGCCTTGTGAAGATATTTCGAACCAGATAATTAATTATTTCATCTGCGACATGACAAATTGTCTTATCTTTAAATTAGTCTTCAAGGTATTACACCGAGATTTAGAATTCCAGCTCGAATTTGAGGCGGTTCTTTCTGGACGTCCGTGCCCACATTATATCGTCTTCATTAACTGTCAATTCAATTATTTGAAAGACCACGATTTCATTAACATAGGCTCCTTTGAAAAAGATTCCTCTTGTAATGTACGCTCCGGGCCGACCGGGGGGATCTTTACCAAAACTGCAGACGCTTTGAGTCATTTCAGTGACAAATTACCGCGCCGAACCACCATCAGTGCCCCCGTCGATGGACCCAGTGCGAGGTCAGGTTCACTGGGAAGTAGCTGTAAAGGACGATTAGACGAGGCACTAACTGCCCTGGTTAAATAATATTGATGAATCTCGCTCGGGGTGCAACGCGACTTGATGACAGCTCCAGTTAAGTGATTCTGTTTGAGAATGCGGACAGACGCAAAGCCCCGATGTGGAGAGGATTTCGCTTGTTAGCAGCCAAACTTATTGAAACATTTAATCTGCGCTCAAAGGATAATTAGAGACAATGAATATGCCTCATCCTAATTGTTTATCCCTCGGCTGCCGTGAAACCATTAACAAACACAACCCCGAGCCATCGATTTCTCTCCTTTATGACAGGGATATTAAATACGAGCTCGGCACTTTGGAGAAGTTGTCGGACGGATATTGAAAGGACTGTAATGTGTGGGAGTGAAAAAATGACAGAATACATTAAACACTTTTCGAATAATACTATTTTTTTCTCGCAGCGCTTTGGATTTGAGTGCAAAAAGAAAATGCTGGCTCTGATTTAAGAGTGAAGGCCATCGGGGGCCAGATAGTAGATCATGAATGGTTCCTCTGTGTCTCAACCGGGAGCTAGAGAGCCGGACTCCAACTCCACACACACACACACACACACACACACACACACACACTGGCACCCATTGCACACTCCACTGGTCCAATCTTTTCATTGCCTTGGTGTCACTATGGAAACCCCCCCCCTACCCTTGCCTCCCACACACACACACACACACAGACACACCACCACCATCACTCCCACAACTGTCCTCTCCTCAGTAATCCTCGGGGCTGTAAGGAAACGATACTGAAGCATGACTGAAAAGGATGGATTGTCGTGAGTGTCGATTGAAAAAAAAAAAAAAAAGGATGGAGGAGGAGTGTGTCACAAGTTTTTCGTGCCTCCAGTTATCCATCCATACCTCGACAAAGGTGTGCATGAGGGTGGCAGGACAAGAATACAAAAGGGGGAGCAGACAGACTGTTGACTTCTTTCATTTATTTGCCTGCGATTGCCTGGATGCACCTTTAAGAAAATGGTTATCAGCTGCGGTTTATGAGCAGCCACGGTGTAGATACCACATGTGATGCGTTTACTGCCTTCGGGCTCCGGCACAAAGGGATCATTCTGTCAGCACAGTGATCTCATCGCTGAGCTATCTCTCTCCCTCTGTTCCAGCCGCGGCCTTGGTGGGATATTGGCCTCAATGAACAGAAGATTGTCCACTCCTGCTATTTGTTTTTTTTTCACCTACTCTGGTTTCTGTAACTACGGAAATGAGAATATATAGTGGACGTCCTGTTTTTCTCAATCAGTCCAAAGCCTTATATGGAGTTTCCACTACTCTGATTACTCAGAGGGGGAGGTGCAGATGCAAGAGATATGATGTGGGATTGACATAACATAGTGTGGGGGGGGGGGGGGGAGGAATGGGGAGTAACAAAACTCTTAGAACGAGACGATAGGAAGCGTGAGATAAAGAAGAGGGAGGGAAGGACGAAGAGGGACAGAGGGTGGCAAGGGGTGAAAGACAGAGAAGGGGAGGTAATGAGTCCCTCTTCCAATCTGGTGTTGTTGAGCAGGGGTAGTAGCAGAGCACACATTCCATTAGGCAGTAAATATTGACTCGGCAGCGAACAACTGGTTTCTATTGCATAGCAAACAAAGCTATTGTGTGCTTGGCAGCCCTGAAAGGCCTCTGTTTGCACATCACGCTCACGGCTGATAAGTAGGCAGTCTCATTCACTGCGGGGGTCTCATACGTCTTTTTTCCCCTCTTTCTTTCTTCTTCTTCTCTCCCTTTCTCTCGTTGCCCTTTCCCCCCCCCCCGCATTTCTCCATCTGTCTCCCGGTCTTGGCCTCAAGCCACCGGGCCGACAACCTTGACGGTAACCCGTCCTCCGCGCGGCGTTTCCAAGTAGCCGAATGTGTGGCTTGAATTTAATCACGGGGGTGTTCCCATCGCAAACGGCAGGCCCAGACGTGGTATGCGGCAATAAATGCTGGCGCGGTGGACTCATCGACTGAAGCGTATTCAAACGCCGACGATCAGACGCTCGGCAATTACCTTGATGACTGTGCCGAGGGCTGGGCTGCTCGCTTGCAGATTACATTGTGCATTTACATGTTGACCTATGAGCCCCGGCAACAAAGAGTTGTGGCCCGAAGGAGGGGACTCCGACTTATCGTCTGCTTGGGACTGTAAATGTTGGCCCACGCCTTGCTGCTGTTGGAAGAAGTGATGAAAGCCATGCGCTCCGCTATTGCACCACATGGGCTGACAACGTTGTGCAACGTTAGCCGGGAGCTTTTGTGTTTCGCCCCGGGTCTCCGTGGCCCGGTAAAGGCACACCGAGTGCTCCACCGTTTAGTGTGTCGACATGGCGAGACAGGCCAGACGTTACCCTGCGTAACTGTGTGGTTTCACGGAAGCTGAATATTGCTTCACTGTATGTGATCTCATCAACACACCCACTCATGCGCTGTGACTTCGGCGGACAATGAGTGACTATCACCGGAGCACAAGTTGCAACATACTCCCGTTAAACCCCAGATTTAAGATGAGAGTCCACACATAATTCTGTATGTACATCAAAGCCGTCTACATCCACTGACGCGCTCATTCGCACACGTTTTTCGATTTAAACTCAGATTTTTTTCAACCCCGTCTGTGCACACTTTTCATTTAAAAGATTCCACGCCGTTCTCAGTTTCCGTTTCACTCACTTACACTTGATTGGAAGAAGAAGAAGAGCAAGGACGCATTTAGAAAAATATTCCACCTGGTTGATTATTAAACTCGGCCCAATGTGGAGGCGATCTCGCTCAGGCTGCCCTTAACCGTAGAATGTGATGGTTATCGTGTAAGTGCCACTTTCCTGAAGTTCCCTACCTGATGCTATGGAATGCAAAGCAACATGGAGCACAGGTGACGACATACCGGTATGTTCCATTGTGCAACGTCAACCTGCATCTGTGAGAACATGGTTCAGCCCACTTGATTGTGGAGGTCGGACCTGTAATTTCATGGCGCAACAAGTAAAAAAACCTCAACTGCAGTTATTTTGAAATGTAAGCTCCTAAAACACACACACACACACACAAACACAGACACACACACTTCCTCTGCCTGCCTGACAGTCTGCCAAAGCGACACCCATTTTCAAAGAGCCCATGAGGTGCTGTGTGGTTTGTGGGTTTAGGTGGTACGTTATAATTACATTGCTTTTGTCACCGTGCGATGTCCCAACAGATGTTCAGAGAGGAAGCGCTCGGGAAGACGCCGTGCTGTTTATCACTATCTGCCGTGAGTCCTGTAATATCAGCGAAAGATTGAAGACTTTAATACTCCTCCTCCAGAGCAAAGAAAAACGGCAGTAAAAATGAAAGCCAACCCATCAAAGCACAATATGTCCAGGCGACAGCTTTGCTGAATGCTCCCTTCGCCTCCCATGTCTTACTCTGGCTCCTGCATTTTTTCCCTTTCATCCCTTCTCTCCCCTCTTTTTCTCCCGTTCCACCAGCAGCAGCAGCAGCAGCAGCAGCAGCAGCACCCGGGCCCAGCAGGCTGCAAGTGGACAGGCCTTGAAGTCGCACTGATAAGCCGGCTTCACCGTGACCTTTTTCTCTTGTTGGACGCTGGTTGGCAACAGTGAGGACTATAGTCTTTCCAAATCAAATATTTGATTCCTAAACACTGGGGGCCCCCAAAGCGAGGAGGGCCGAGGTGCATGTAATTCCGCCCGAGGACTCGGGGACCTTTTATGTCAAAAGAGCCAAAGACGAGGAAGGTGGAAAATCCTCCTGAATTGTCTCAGCTCTCGCTGCGACTAAATGTCAGGTTTTAGTGTGCGGCTGGGGGATGAAAAAAAGAAAAGAAAAAAGACGGCAGAGAAGCATCATTTGAATAATGTTACTGTCAGCTTCTCAGCAACCACCAACCTCCCCCCCCCAATCCAGCTTCACTCTCCCTTCGGTTCGTCCTCACGTCCCCCCCGGGAGGAATCTGCTGTGATTTACTGCAACACACAGCATGCTCTGCATGCACACGCCACACATACATACACCACACATGTCCACCCCCCCACACACACACAAATGCCAGATTCCCACCATGCCTGGTGAATTGAGGCAAAGTAGACATTTTACTGGGTTGGATTTCAAAGTAGGCATCGATTGCATTCCCCCACTGTGATAGTGTATCCTAATATAGTGCATTTCAAATGAAAAGGGATGGTCTTGGAGAGGGAAACATTATTTCAAAGGCCACTGCTGCTATTTTGGCTGAATATCAAGGTTACTCTAGGATTTTGATCCCATAGAGCACCATTGTATGGGTTTGATATCAGAACAAAGCTTCTAGCCCAAGGCGAAGTTTGATATTCGCCTGTATTCCCCAGTGAAGGCAAAGGGACATCCACGAAATGTGTCAGCGTTGCTGTTCCTGCACAGCTGAAAGTTCCTATTGTATTTTTATCTTTTCTCTTCTGTATGGAAAGATATCTTCCTGCGTATTAACCAGCCGGGCTGAGGTTGATTTGGTGCTTTTATTTTCTCAAAACTTATGAAGTCCCATTTCAAATGGTTAGATCTGATGTCTTTTAGTGTCGTTGGGCAAGATGTCTTAAGCAACAACAAAAGCATCACCTAAAACTTGAATCATAAGGCCCAACGTCTTTACTTTTATGCTGCCTTGTTATCTTAAGGGCCGTTATAAACTGTGAGAAATAATTGATAAGTGAATGTAATGATCTACAAATCCCTGTTGGAGAATTAACGAGATAGTCATATAAAACTAAACAAGCAAGCATTTTTATCCACTTTAAGATGCACTTAAACTAGCCTTAACAAATGTTAAATGCACATCAGGGCAGTTGTGAGTTGTTTCACAGGATTCCTTATCTGAGGGTTACTTTTTTGTACATATGTTTTTATACATGTTTTTTTCCGCCAGTTATTGTAATAACCTTTGTCCATAAGCAGAAGTGTCCACTCTTTTCATTTCCGAAAGGAATTCTTGGCATTTTCTGCCTGCTACCTTATTTGCTAATTGCTGAGAACACGCGCATACTCATCCCTGTACGTCAGCTCCACTTTAGCGTAGCCTACACAGTAGGCCGACTGCACAGCGCTCGTGGGCAACTATCGTTATCTCAAAACAATTATCACAACAACGTCAACTTGCCGCAGCTCTTAGCTAAACAGTATTTTAGAATTGATTTAGAAGTCGGTGAAACAAATATCTCTGTGAATGTGTCCTTCGGCTAACAATTGATCGAACTCAGAGAGAATTATTGACTGACTCGCACTAGCAAGTTTTAGGCAAGCAGGTCTGTTAGCGGTTAGCTCCCCAGTAGTTTCCAGCTAGCCCCGCTAGTCGTCACTACGTTACCAAGCTTCTACAGCAACACATTTCAGAAAGATCGAGGCCTATGGATGAATTCGGCTACGTCACCTTCTGGTCCTTTAACTACCAGCACTGTGCTCATAGAAAGTGTATGCATTGATCTGTCAATGACTCGGCTCTATGAACTAGGTAAAATGACGTATCTGTGGCTTTAAAAGGTTTATTTTAAATATTTTAATTGCATATTTCTATTTCCCTTTTAGTCTTCAATCAACAAGAGGGCAGACATTTACTTCTTTCCCCGATTTTCCTTTCAAGAAATCTTTGTCACAACAACATACATGATATAAAAGTCTGGGTTATGTGATGTGTAAGACCATGCTGCTTATACAAACCAGTATTTAACCCGAAAATGATCAAACTAAACTATCGGGAAGATCTTGTATAGTTTCATTGTCCCTTTTGTTTAACCTGTGTGAAAAGTTATTATTACCTTATATAACAAATCATGTGAAAAAAGGACAGATCGGGTGACTTTATGTCGCTGCTAGAAAACCAAAGACAGAACATTACCAAGATATTGCTTGGTTGGAAGGAAAGGTCATGAAAGTTGCCAGGTGTGGAATCAAATCATCTGGGAAGACGTGAGCAGATTTAAGTGTCAAAAGGAAAATATCACTACTGGCTTCTGCTTTTTGCCTAATTCACTTCATCACATTTCATGCTTTTCATTTTCTTTTTGCCATCAAATGGTTGAAACTCACATTTTTCGAAAGTACCATTTCCTGAAGTGAATGCTGATGTCAGTTGATAGTTGCTATTAAGCCTTCCTTTTCTTGCCTGAAACTTAAATTAAAATATTATATTTACAGAAATGACTGCCAAAAACCCAGATAGCAGTCAGTTATAGGCCAACTCTGGCTGGCTTCTGCCAGTGTTGGCTGACTGACGTACAGATTATCTGTGTATATGCCAGAATTGGTCCAGAAGTGGAAGTAGCGTTACAATATTTAGGTAGTAAAGCTATTACTGGGCCAAAGGTTGTTACATGGCTCAATACTATGCTGTTAGTTTTTGGCCCACTACACTGACTGAAAGCAACTTGCTGTGTGCTGGGCCAGAACCGATAACACCAACCGGCGTTTTTGTATACAAGGTGCAGCAGGGAATATTACATTGATTTTAAATACAGCCTCTCCCGATTTGACGCACTCATGTCTACATTTCACAAAATGCAATTGTCTTGTCCAACCAACCGCCAGTTAAATATACATTATGAAATAGCACATCACCCTAGTTTTTATTCCATTAGTTTTTATATAGCCAATCAGTCGTAAAACAAAGTAAAGATTATCATGTGAAATCCTTCGGAGGACACCAGCGGGAGACCCTTTTGATTGTATTATTATACCATACTCAAAACTTTCAAGTGATTAGGAAATAACAGCCTGCCTTCAGTTCACAGTGAATTTCATTGGTGGTCAGTCCACTATGGGTAAGTACAAATACATGTTAAAACTAGAATGGGCACTCGGTAGAGCGCATACCTTCGCATATCACAAGATTGGGCATTGAATTATGAACATTTTGGCATTAGTTGCATGCCAATTGGACAAAAATGTATCGTGCTATGGTAAAAAAAAGATTTTGACCTTTCCATGACCTTGACCTTTGACCCGATTGATCCCAAAATCTAATCAAATGGTCCCCGGATAATAACCAATCATCCCACCAAATTCCATGTGATTCAAGAAGATTTGACCTGTTCATGACCTTTGACCTTGACCTTTGACCCGATTGATCCCAAAATCTAATCAACTGGTCCCCGGATAATAAACAATCATCCCACCAAATTTCATGTGATTCGGTTCAATACTTTTTGAGTTCTGCGAAAGATTTTGACCTGTTCATGACCTTTGACCCTGACCTTTGACCCAATCGATCCCAAAATCTAATCAACTGGTCCCCGGATAATAAACAATCATCCCACCAAATTGCATGCGATTCGGTTCAATACTTTGAGTTTTGCGAATAACACGCATACAAATAAATAAATACACGGCGATCAAAACATAACCTTCCGGCATTTTCAATGCGAAGGTAAATATATATTTGATTCCCCACACTCAAAATGTTGTCTGTTAGTAGTGTGTTTAAACTTCAGTTTCTATCCCTATTCTCTCTCAGCTGAAATGATATTAGCGGCAGCTATGCTTGCTAGCTAACGTTATTCAGTACTTAGTGGGGTTTCACTTGGAGTCAGAGTTTTTCTCATTGAAATATAGGGGAGGTCTGTTAAGGGGCTGTACGTCTTTCATAGATGAATGCACATTTAAAAAGCTGATTATCTTTTTAACGTCAAACTCACTACCTCATTAAAACCTGCCGGTGTCATGCCAGACACCGGTTAGCTCACAAATATTTTGTTTGCCATTGGTTGAAATTCAATACTTGTGAATCAGAAATGAAGGTTAAGGCATTAAATAAGCAGGGGGCTATTTGGATTTGGCATGACTTAAGTTTTAAAACGCAACCTTTTACATGATAATCGCTTTATTTTCCTGGTTGAGGACTGTAGCAGGTCTCACGCCGCTACCCGTGGGTTTCCCCCAAAAGCTCCAAGGATCAGCCAGGCACAAAGAGGTTCCGGTTGACAACATGTTTTATTTCGGCAACACACACCACACTCAGCAGACCGCAAAACTGGGGCTCTGCTCACTCTTTTCTCCACTCTCCACTGAGCCCTTTTATGAGGGCGGCCTCGGCTGCTGACTGATTGCCAATCACCAGCAGCCGAGGCCAAATTGGAGACAGCTGCCACAAGGACATTAACACATTTGGCACCAAATGTACATGTGATCGTGCTGTAAGGGTATGGGCAACATATTCAATTCAATTCAGTTTATTTGTATCGCCCATTTTCACAAATTAGTCTCAGAGCGCTTTACAATCTGTACACATAGACATCCCAGTCCCAAAACCTCACATCAGATCAGGAAAAACTCCCAAACAACCCTTCACGGGTTGTCCTATGATGTAACTCAGTGTGGGGCCTGTTGTGGATTGTTGGCGCGAGAGGGAAAGACGTATTCTGCCAATGATTTTTTGTTATGGTTAGGAATGAGATTAGTTAATTATATGTTAATACCAATCAGCTACAGAAAATAAAATGAAGGTAGTTTAAATATGAATGTAATTTGATAATTTTCCAGATAGTCAGAGCATTTCATTTTATGATCAATATCACTGTTACTGGATCAATGTCACTGTTATTGGATAAATATCACTGTTATTGGATCAATGTCACTGTTATTGCATCAATGTCACTGTTATTGGATCAATGTCACTGTTATTGCATCAATGTCACTGTTATTGCATCAATATCACTGTTATTGCATCAATGTCACTGTTATTGCATCAATGTCACTGTTATTGCATCAATGTCACTGTTATTGGATCAATGTCACTGTTATTGCATCAATGTCACTGTTATTGCATCAATATCACTGTTATTGCATCAATGTCACTGTTATTGCATCAATGTCACTGTTATTGCATCAATGTCACTGTTATTGGATCAATGTCACTGTTATTGCATCAATGTCACTGTTATTGCATCAATGTCACTGTTATTGGATCAATGTCACTGTTATTGCATCAATGTCACTGTTATTGCATCAATGTCACTGTTATTGGATAAATATCACTGTTATTGGATCAATGTCACTGTTATTGGATCAATTTCACTGTTATTGCATCAATATCACTGTTACTGGATCAATATCACTGTTATTGGATCAATTTCACTGTTACAATGGCACATTTCTTTTTCATATTTAAAGCTGTACATGTATATATAGTTAGTTAAATGTGTAAAAGTGTCTAGTCATGCAACTCAGCAAGCAGAAGAAACAAAAATGATAGCTGGACTTTCTTTTTGGACTTTGAAGTGCACATATCCAATTTTGGTATAATGGCATCTTTTCAGAGTGAAGAAGATGTTGAGGCTGAAGAGGTTTATCAATCTGATGCAGAATCAGACTGATGGCCGGATAGGCGACGTGAATATAAATGCCTGGGGGGGTTCACAGGTTTATCAGTCTCTGCTGAAACAGATCAGCTCTCACACACTTTACTAAATGGGTGAATACAGCAGTTATTTTCACCAAACAAATAAGTTGTAAAAGTATCTCTTGGTTAAGCCAGGCCTCTCACTAAGCAAAAATAAGTAAGAAAGGTTATAAGAATCCAAACTGTGGTTAATATGTTTTGTGTTCGCTCAGCAATTAATTCAATTCAATTCAGTTCATTTTGTATAGCCCATTATCACAAATTACAAATTTGCCTCAGAGGGCTTTACAATCTGTACACAGAGACATCCCTGTCCCAGAACCTCACATCGGATCAGGAAAAACTCCCAAGAGATATAAAAAACCATTTCACGGGGAAAAAAAGGGAAGAAACCTTCAGGAGAGCAACAGAGGAGGATCCCTCTCCAGGATGGGCTGAGGATTCTTGCCGAGTGTCAGATGTTTTGTAAATTTCTTGGCGAAAAAGCGATTATGTGAATTTGCCAACATTTCCCATATATTTCCATCAAATTTTATTGAAAATCTCACCTAATTTTGTTTGACTGTACCAACAGAAACTTTAATGTCTTTGGAAACTTTTATCCGAACCAGCTGGAAGAAGGAAGAACCCACTGACATCGATGGCTTCTGACCGTGAGGTCGAAGTTTTCATGAAGAGTTGGTTACAGCTGGCAGGAGATAGAAAAGGGGGCAGAAGATGGCAAGCCCAAATCTTTGTAGCGCCAAGAAGTTGTTGATTAGTGTAACAAAATATTACAAATTTGAATGTGTTCAATAGATTGTTTTACAATACTGTAACATTTTAATTAACGTAGAGTTAAACTTTTATATTTGTTTTTGACTGCTAAATAAATGTACATCAACATATTTATGTTGCACTAGTAGTCTGTCTTTATGAAAAGCTGAAATATGATACTGGATATTTTCTCATTTCAACACTGCAGCTAAGCAAAATTATATTAATGTTATTAATGTACAGAAAAACCAAGTATCACGTTTCAGCTTTTAAGTCACATGATGAAAGAAATACAAAAATACCCTGCGGAACAGAGGTGGGGTGGGATTTTAGGTCTCCATGGCAACAAGACAACCCATCATGCAGTAGTAGTACATGGGCCAGGGCTGGGCTAGCAGCACAATTATAATCTGATATCAGTATTTGCGCCTGAGCTGGGCCAAAACTGCTGATTATAAAAGGTTAGAATCTTGTAGTATGTGGGCCAAAACTGGGCCACAGCATTTCACAATATATTTAAACACGTCAGGGCAGGTCAGACCCACTTATGTTTCATCTCACAGTCATGCTGTATATTGGCCAGATTCGGGCCGAGGACTGGGCCAGAAGAAATGCAATCAGATGAATTTTGCTGTCTAGGAAGATGCCCGATGCTGATCAGGTCATACACTTTATGCAGCATTTTTTATATCCAATAGACCGTAGTTTCAGAAATGTTAAAGAAAAGTGGAAAAAAGTCAGTCAGTAGAGTAAAAATATCCATCAGTTGGGTTTGTAACGACCACTGCTGCTTGTGTGACAGAATGAATACAACCTACAATTGGCTATCCCCACGTTGATGGGCTGTAAGGCCCCGTGAAACACACTTCATTCAAACTCAAAAACAAGCGGCGACGTATGCAGGCAATCAGCTCGAAGTTGTCAAAAGAGACATTTCATGCAATGTTACAAAAACTAAATTAATCTCTTCGACCATATGGATGAGTGGCCGCAATGTGCTTAGGATCCAAAATACTCTGGCCACACAAGTAGCTGCTGGGAGTTGGTGATGCGTTCCCTAGTGGCCCCTACCGGCTGGGGGCCAATTAAGAATAGTGAATGAAGAGTCATAAGGCAGTCTGTGGCAGATAAGAAAAGGGATTATGAAAAAGTGTGAGTCATCGCACCCACATGTTCCTTGAGCATGGAGCCATAACTGGCCAACCAACATATTATACAGTTTGCTGCAGCAGAATGTGGGATTAGCCATGTACACACAAAGAGGTGCACATTTATTGAAATGTGACAGTTCGCTATGATCTCGCCGAAGGAGGCAATAACTCGTCGGTGTTATGCACCTCAACGTCATTCCATTCAATGATAGATTTAAAAGACCATCAAGGATCATGGACTCAACATATGACACTTCATATGACGCCCTCACTATAACATCATGCTTATGAGCAGCATATCTACACTCTTCAACAGCTGATATTGAATCACACCGCTATACATATCAGTGATACAAGATGGAACTCAAGTACATACTTCCCTTCATGTGCGTTATGTAATGTGTAGACAGAGAGATCCAGGTTGCTGTAAATAGCTGCTGGGGCTGCAGTTCTGCATAGGACGAATATAGACACTGGCTGACCTGTCATAATTTAAGAAGGTGTAGAATCTCAACACTGCACACCGGTCTCAAATAAACACACACACACACACTCGCACACTGTGAAATTGAAAGCAGGTAAAAAGTGGTCCAGTTCTGCTGATAATTGAACACCTGTCACAGATTTTTGACGTAATATGTGCCGTTGAATTGTTGAATGAGTTATCCTTTGTTGCCCTAATCGTGTAGATTAGATCAGCATACATATGGAGTTAAATGGCGTAATATCTAACCATTTACCCATCAGCCGCCACTGTAGTTTGCGGGTAGTGCGTATTCCCAAATGCTAGCATGCTAAGGCGCTTTCCTGAGATGATGAACATGGTGAATGTTGACATTGTCGGCTAATTGTGAGCATAGTATCATGCATTTAGCTAAAAGCACCACTGTGCCGAAGTAAAGCTTAACCCTTGTGTTGCCTTCGGGTCATTTTGACCCGATTCAATATTTAACCCTCCTGTCGCCTTCGGGTCAATTTGACCCGATTCAATGTTTAATGTCGGTGTTCTTTCGGGAGTCAACAAACAAACATAAAGTACCTCACACTTAAACTTGGAAAACAATATTAATTCTAATAATTTTCTGGAGATTTTAATAGCTGGGGTCATATTGACCTCAAGGGTAAAATATGTTAGTAAATATAAAGGTAACAGGAGGGTTAAACATTGAATCGGGTCATATTGACCCGAAGGCGACAGGAGGGTGAAACATTGAATCGGGTCAAATTGACCCGAAGGCAACACAAGGGTTAAGAGAGCAACTATGGCTGTAGACTCTATAGCCTTGTTAGATTGTGTAGTGAAGAAAGCAGCTACAATGGGCCTCAAACACATTGTTCTGTCCAGTTGGTTCAATCTCCGAAAACAAAGGCCTAATGGGTGTGTCAATAAACTGGTGCATCAAGCGTCTCTAAAGTTCCTCTCATTTTAACATGACAGAGTGGTCAACGGTTCATGCACTGAAAGCAGTTTAATCAACTCTTTGTGTTAAACACTGCAGTGCGGGAAGAGCAGAAAAATAAACGATTGCTATTCAAAGCCTTTAAATGAATTTTAAAACAGTTACTTTAGCGCATTTGCAATTCAAGCGCTGTGTCTCGGATTAATGCAGAAAAGGGCATTTGCATTCCGACTCGGAGCTGAGCCGTGTGCACCGATGCACACGAGGATCACAGCAGCAAACCTAATTCAAATGATACTCTGCCACGTTATTATCATTCATCATCACCTGTACAGCTCATTACTGCCTGAGATCTTGAGAAGTAAAACCTGCAGAGTAACATATGTATTGTGCAGTGTATTGTGTTGCTGAAAGATCAGCAAGTGCACTGCACAGAACAGTTGGAGGCACGGTTTGACGCTGCTCGGATCCCCCCTGCTGTTCAGCACTTCCCTCTGAGGCTTTATTGTGTTTTCATGATGCAACATGCTTGGCAGCTGGCAGAGTTGCGGAGTCTTGTCATAAGCCCTAATGTTTTGCGACTAGAATTTTGATCATTTCATATCGTTCTTTTACACTTGTTTTCTCTCCACTCCCCTCTCTATTTTCTCTCCAGTTCTTCTTTCTTCAGCCTCCCCGTCTGTGCAAGTCACAGAATCACAGAATAATGAGTTCCTCATCCTCCTGCGGTGAGACGCGTTCACTGTTGCAACCCAGGGCTTCTTTGATATGGATTCTGTTTAAATCAGCCGTCCCACTTTTTGTTGGGTTTTCTTGAAAGGTCATACTCCCATTAAAACCAATCAACACTTGAAGTTTTAAGATCACTTTTGCCCCATTTCGAAAAAGGACGCAGAGAGTGGAATGGATTATCCTTTCAAAATACAAATCTGACCACAAAATAACGTGAGAATCCGAAACATCAAAGACACTGAGGTGGACGATCCCTATCTCACACTGATTTTATTCCTGGAATGAAATTGCCCCACTGTCACGCATGGATTGCGATGTTACTAAATAAAATGGATTTAATTTAATGGAAAACAAGAAAATCTGTGTTTGGTATGATTGGCCCGAAGCCAACATCATATGAATGACCATGTGTGTTCTGTCTGCATGTCTTACATCCATAGTAACAGAGATTAAATTAGCACTGCAGTGCAAAGAAGGAATGCGGTCTGTGGTATGTAGGCTACAATATCGTATTTACCCACAGAGCTGCACTAACTCTGGCTTCACATGCCGGGAGTAAAGGAAATCTCTTGCCAGACCGTGCCTTGGATATGTGACAAGACATGAGTGTGGCTGTCCCCAACGCGGGGACAGCGGCCGTTTCTACTTATGTGGAAGCGCTGTACACAGTTGTGTATTAACTGTGATATTTAGTATCTCAAGAGTGGTGTTGCGAAACCAACAACACAACAGCTAAAGTATGGAATGGATGATACAATGTGTCACGCCTTAGCTGCACAGGTCAGCATGCACGGCAAATTAGCCAACTACCTACAGTAGGTATTAGGTTAGCCAGGAGTTGGTTTAGCCAAAGCCAAGCAGTGTATCATTAGTTTACTGTGCTATCTAGATGGGTTAAAGGTTTTTAAAATACATACCATAGTTTAGGGTATTATTAGCTATAGTGTCCTGGTCTTTTAGCAAGCTCAGCAAACATATTTACGTAAGATAGCGATATTTTATCGATTAGCTTACTTCTCAAAGGGCTTTTTCTGAAGTGAAACATATTGGTTTGAAATGCAAACAATAAAGCAACAGGAACTTGTCTGTGTACATTTTTCTATTTGAGCATTGAGGTGATATCAGAAGAACAAAGTTACTTCAGGTGAGGGTGCTAACATGTTTGCGAGGCACATGTACAGTAGCCTACCTTCAGAATGTATTTTGTTCTCAGTGTTCATGTACCCAAGTGCTTATGAAACATTTTTACATGGCTCTGGTTGTAAAACAAGTTGGCAGAGGTCTGAGACAAGTCAAAGAGCTACTGTTTGATTAGCTATTAACAATAGCTGATCATGAAATAAAGTATTAGGTATCAGATGTGTCAGTGTTTCCACTGTGGACAGCGCTGATATCAGTGACTTTTGTAACAGTGTGTGGAGAGATAACTACTCCCACACACACCGCTCTATCTCCAAGTTTATCTTGAGACGGCGGCTCAACAGTCTGTGGCTCATCGGTGACGTCACAACTCATAAAAAAAGAACAGATGAGTAATATTAGATTCTTCAGAATATGATAACAAGACTTGATGAAGTGTGGGCGTTCACTGTGGACAGGAAGGCAGGTAGAGACTGAGAATGAGACAACAAACTAATCCTGAAATCAAGATGTATCTGCCCACAGAAGTGGAAATACAGGAAGAAGCCAGGAGCTGAGGATGGAGAGATTTGATTAAAAAAAAGAGAAGGGTTGGGAAACGGAGGACAGTGTTTACAGCCATCGAATGACCTCGGTGAACTTCATGCAGATTCTACAGGGGATAAATAAAATTCCCCAACTTAAAGTGACACCAAAGATAAATAAGCGTTATTTCCGTGATCACGGAAACTCCTCACAACAACTGTTTTAGCTTTGGTTGAATTATTTACGTGCCTTATATTCGGGTGGAGCTCCACCGTTCACCAGATCCCCTGGTGAACAAGAAAAACAAGAAAAACATTTGCATCCGTTGCAGCAGTGATGAATGAGGCCGTTCCGTCTAATTTCCAAAATAAAGGAGTGAAATAACATGGGTGTGTGAGGAACGAGACGTGAATGAATTGTTTTGGCTGCGTTCCAGAGAGTTCCTCCAACGCCAGTTAAAACACAGATAGCGGCGCGGCTCCATTGTTATGTTGGGGTCCGCCCCAGATTTGTGTAAAAACAGGGGAATGAAATGGTAGCACAGACTGGGGTGGGAGGGAATGTGCAGCAGGATGGGCTGATGTGACAGCGGGGCTCGGCTGGGTGAGGACACGTCCTTGGGGAGAGGAGGTGAAACTTGACAAAGGCCCTCACAAGCTCAGACAAGTACAGTGAGCTATGCTGAGTGTTTTGAAGAAGAGACACTGGCGTAACCCACCACCCATGTAAATACCCAGTCTACCACTATCAGGAAAGAATGTGCATGGCAGCAGAGATGCTGAACAGTGTGCAACTCATATTTAGACAGTTTATGCTTTTTAGAGGACTGAAACGACCTTTTGCGAAGTACTCATCTGCTTTGTAGTCGGCAGACAGCTACATTTCCGTGTGTTTCACAAAGTCTCTGTCCAAAAGTAAAACAATATATGAAAACTAAAACCTCAAAAGCTCTAAATTCAGTTTGGTGACCTCATGATGACAACAGGACTCCCGGAGGCTACTTGGTTCTTTGACGTTTTTTAGACAAAGCCAGACTAGTTGTTTCCCCTGTATCCATTCTTTGGGCTAAGCTAAGCTTAGTTAGGCTAAACCCACTGGCTATCGGTCTGACGCTGGATAACAATGGGGGCAAGAGGCTGTATTTCCGGTGTAGCCAGTGGATCTTCGGGTCAACAGTGTTTTCAGTTTGATTAGCAACTTACATTGGACTGGAATTGGGTTAACGATATGTAGGCCTACGACCAACTTGTTTCACAAGTAACCAGTTTACGAGCCAAACTGGACTTTCTTCCTGGATTCCACCAAAGCCTGTTCGAACGCGATCAATCTGACGATACAATCGGAAACCCGAACGCCGATACCAAAACATTGTCCCGTTGCCGACAGATTCTTCATTTAAATGCAACATCTGTTACCGGAGATTAACCGGCAGCTAGCTCTGGAGACAGATATGATAGCGGCATCAATCTTCCCATGGAGAAGAAAAGAAACAAGCGCTTTTTCTAAAGCGTTGCAATGCGCCGAGAAAACTCTCTGACCTCTCGGGTAACTAAACCTTTCACTGGATACGCCTCTCATTTCACACGGGGATAGGGGACATTTGGTAAATGTGGGATTTTCCACCCAATGGGCACAAAAACGTTCCACCTCATTTCAACTCCTCTGAAACGTGCCCATCAGCTCCATGTTACCAGTGTTGCGAAACATGCGCCCGGCAGCATTCGGGATGCTAATACATTGTCGGGGTTTTATCGCTTTGCGACACAGAGGCGTAAATGCATCGTAGGACATATGCAGTTTCCATAAAAGATCTATTCAGCGGAAGAATCCACCCCCACCCTCACCCTCCTTCCCCCCTGTCTCACCCCAGTAGTCCTCCAGAGATAAGGCTGTCCTTCATGTGCTGTGTCTGAGCACATAGTCCAGATTACATGGCCATGGAGGATTCCCTGCCGCCTGCCTGCTCTTCTACCACATCTCCTGGACATAAACAAGGAGGACGCTGCGGAGAGGGAACGGGCTTCCACAGTGCGCCGCGTCTTTGTAATCTTGTATCTCTGTAATCCTAAACGCCGCGACTGCTCTTTGAATGTCCTCGGTGCTGCGACGGGTCCGCGAACACGCGCCGTCTGTGTATCGTTGGCGCTAATAACCAAGAGCTTACACCTCCGAGAAGCTTTTGCTTCTCTGCTTTCAGGTTATGGAACTGCCTGCCAAAGAAATACTTCACTTTAATTCATATCAATAGTGTGGGAGTGAGAATCAAACATAGGGGGCAAATCTAGAAAAGACAGTTTAATTTAATTATAAAGTGCATTCAGCTTGATTAAATTCTGTTTATTTTACATAGCCCAATATCACAAATTCCGAATTTACCTCAGCGGGCTTTTCAATCTGTACACATATGACATCCCTGTCCCAGGACCTCACATTGGGTCAGGAGAAACTCCCAAACTCGGGATTCTGTCAGCGCAGATATCAGCATCTCTACCCCTGGCTTATCCTAATTCAGGATAGAGTCCAATCGCCTAAAAGACTTTGCACTCTTTCAATATGCTATCGGAAATAAATTATTGTTAAACTCTAAAACACCAGTTTCACCTGATTGAATGTTTTTTATGTAACGATAGTAGTAAATAGAACTTGGAAGTGAAGCTAAATCAATACCAGAGAGGGTGTGTCATGATGTGTCACGGATGTCGCAGCGAGAGAGGACCCAAATGACAACATAACTGCAAAAAACAATATTTAATTTCAAACTACTAACAGGACGACATAAACGCGGACCAAACGGTACGACGCCACACTGGGAATGAGACGAACAGGGTTTACATACACAGGCAGGTGGAGGTGATTGGACAACGGGGAACGAGACACAGGTGGACACAATGAGGGCGGGACCAGCAATCACACAGAAGGAAACAATCAGGACCAGGGCAGACAATCACAGGGAGACAGACGACACAAGGACTTCAAAACAAGACACAAAACAAGACACAAACTCCGGGTCATGACAGGGTGTGAGTAAGTGTAACTTCAGACAGGAGAACAGCAGTTTTTTAATGCGCAAGTAATTATACATAATGATCCTTCCCCAACATTACCCATGCATTTTAGTGACATGCCATATCTTAATTTGACATAACCATACCCATGAGCTTTCCTTAACCAACGCACAGACAGGACAGGAAAACAAATAAAACCCAAATATCATTGAAAGTAATTCCCGTTCTGCTATTTACCGAGACTTAACCAAACCATTACTTTGCATGAGGCAGTGTGATGTTGTTTAGATATACATCAATACATAAACACGACAAGAAGCCATTTGTGTAGATTAAGCGAGAAGATTTGTTGTCTTTGTTTCGTATCTTAATACATTTTAAGACTGATTTCTCACATATATTTTCACAACAATGTAAATACATGTCAACTGCTGTTTTAAATATAGCATTAATCCTGTGTGATCCGTGTCCCCTTATGATCTAATACCAAAAAGTATGCTCAATCAGGGTCAGTCAGCGCTGGAGAAACGCTGCCCTGGGTGGAATATGAACAGTTTCGCGAATTCATCTGCCTAACAAATCTATTTTCACGACAAGCACGCTATAGCAACACTTTAAATCACCCGCACTTGTCTTCAGAGCCGCTCATTTGCATATCGGTGCGCGCGAACATTTCCGCGCGCACCGATTCTGTCTTTGCATGTTGCAGCAGCATGTTGGCAAAAACCCTCCTCCCCCTTCTTGTTCTGCTCGTCCTCAGATAACTGCCTCCAGCAGAAGATGTCCTGTCGGCACCTGGCACTCGGGGAACGGAAGGAAGGCCTGCTATTCCCCACCTTACCCCCGCACGCACACACACACACACACACACACACACACACACACACACACACACACACACACACACACACACACACACACACACACACACACACACACACACACACACACACACACACACACTCCAAATGTGGGCGTCTGGGCGTGTGAGAGGAGAACATGTGGATGTACGTGCATGCTTGCTCACTATTGCACAGCAGCTACTCTACATGTCTTTGTGTGTGTGTGTGTGTGTGTGTGTGTGTGGTGGGGGATGCTGCATTATAATTGTGGGCCAATAAACTTGTGTGTCTGTAAAATCTCCCCCTGGTCCCAGCTTGCTCTGGCTGGTATATTGAAGCAACAGACAGCGTGGGCACACACACACACACACACACACACACCTATACAGGTATACATGACATAGCCAGTCTTTTTCGCTATACAGGCCCGGCTATGGTTTAGATGGACTACCCTTTCCCGAGGTCCCACAGCTTTGGCAGTTAGGTTCAAACACTTTTAAAAATCTGAAAAAAATTCAGCTGACTTTAGATTTGAGATACACAGCACACAACTTCATACACAGCCACCTACTTATATGGTGGTATAGGCAGACATTTCTTTTTTGACAAAAGTGTGGTTTATAAGGACTAAAAAAACTGTTGGGTCTTTAAAGGGACAATAACCCCGCCTCCTCATTAACATAATACACACTAACCTGACAAGACACAGTATTACTGGAACAGTCAATTTAATATCAAAATAAATCTTATTAGATGACCACGTTGCCCCCCTCCAGAGTGAGCCAGTACGTGGATAAATAGATGGATACATCTCTCCATCTAGAGAACCAGCCAGTGACTGAACACCCTGGCTTCAATCTCTGGCTTTCATTAAACATGAAAAACACAACAAAGAGCTGGGGCGCTTTATCATTTAGTTTATTGATGTATCCAGACTTTAGTGGTTAGTAAACAATACTTTTTTAAGATACAAACAATCGAGGAACAAGCCTATAGTGGGATGTAAACAATACTTTTTAAAGATAGAAACAACCGAAGAGAATGACAGAGCGAGAAAGAGTGAGACACAAAGACAGTGATAGAGACACACATAGACACAAAGAAAGAGAGACAGACACAGAGACACACATAAAGATAGAGAGACATAGACAGTGAGGAGACAGAGAGAGAGACAGAGAGGAGACAGAGAGACATACATAAAGATAGAGAGACAGACAGTGAGGAGACAGAGAGATATACATAAAGATAGAGACAGAGACAGAGAGAGATATACATAAAGATAGAGACAGTGAGGAGACAGAGAGACATACATACAGAAAGAGAGACATAGACAGTGAGGAGACAGAGAGAGAGACATACATAAAGACAGAGAGACAGAGACAGTGAGGAGACAGAGAGAGAGAGACATAAAGATAGAGAGACAGATACAGTGAGAGACATAAAGATAGAGAGACAGTGAGGAGACAGAGAGAGATATACATAAAGATAGAGAGACATAGACAGTGAGGAGACAGAGATAAAGATAAAGATAGAGACATAGACAGTGAGGAGACAGAGAGAGACATACATAAAGATAGAGACATAGACAGTGAGGAGACAGAGAGAGACATACATAAAGATAGAGACAGAGACAGTGAGGAGACAGAGACATACATAAAGACAGAGAGACAGAGACAGTGAGGAGACAGAGAGAGAGACATACATAAAGATAGAGAGACAGAGACAGTGAGGAGAGAGATAGACATACATAAAGATAGAGAGACAGATACAGTGAGGAGACAGAGAGAGAGACATACATAAAGATAGAGAGACATAGACAGTGAGGAGACAGAGAGAGACATACATAAAGATAGAGAGACATAGACAGTGAGGAGACAGAGAGAGAGACATACATAAAGATAGAGAGACAGATACAGTGACGAGACAGAGAGAGACATACATAAAGATAGAGAGACATAGACAGTGAGGAGACAGAGAGAGACATACATAAAGATAGAGACATAGACAGTGAGGAGACAGAGAGAGACATACATAAAGATAGAGAGACAGAGACAGTGAGGAGACAGAGAGAGAGACATACATAAAGATAGAGACATAGACAGTGAGGAGACAGAGAGAGACATACATAAAGATAGAGACATAGACAGTGAGGAGACAGAGAGAGACATACATAAAGATAGAGACATAGACAGTGAGGAGACAGAGAGAGACATACATAAAGATAGAGACAGATACAGTGAGGAGACAGAGAGAGACATACATAAAGATAGAGAGACATAGACAGTGAGGAGACAGAGAGAGACATACATAAAGATAGAGAGACATAGACAGTGAGGAGACAGAGAGAGACATACATAAAGATAGAGAGACAGAGACAGTGAGGAGACAGAGAGAGACATACATAAAGATAGAGAGACAGAGACAGTGAGGAGACAGAGAGAGACATACATAAAGACAGAGACATAGACAGTGAGGAGACAGAGAGAGAGACATACATAAAGATAGAGAGACATAGACAGTGAGGAGACAGAGAGAGACATACATAAAGACAGAGAGACAGAGACAGTGAGGAGACAGAGAGAGACATACATAAAGATAGAAAGACAGAGACAGTGAGGAGACAGAGAGAGAGACATAAAGACAGAGAGACAGAGAGAGACATACATAAAGATAGAGACATAGACAGTGAGGAGACAGAGAGAGACATACATAAAGATAGAGAGACAGAGACAGTGAGGAGACAGAGAGAGATACATAAAGATAGAGAGACAGAGACAGTGAGGAGACAGAGAGAGAGACATACATAAAGATAGAGAGACAGAGACAGTGAGGAGACAGAGAGAGAGACATACATAAAGACAGAGACAGAGACAGTGAGGAGACAGAGAGAGAGACATACATAAAGATAGAGAGACAGTGACAGTGAGGAGACAGAGAGAGAGAGACATACATAAAGATAGAGAGACAGATACAGTGAGGAGAGAGATAGACATACATAAAGATAGAGACAGATACAGTGAGGAGACAGAGAGAGAGACATACATAAAGATAGAGAGACAGATACAGTGAGGAGACAGAGAGAGACATACATAAAGATAGAGAGACATAGACAGTGAGGAGACAGAGAGAGACATACATAAAGATAGAGACATAGACAGTGAGGAGACAGAGAGAGACATACATAAAGATAGAGACAGAGACAGTGAGGAGACAGAGAGAGACATACATAAAGACAGTGAGGAGAGAGAGAGACATACATAAAGATAGAGAGACAGAGACAGTGAGGAGACAGAGAGAGACATACATAAAGACAGAGCGACAGAGACAGTGAGGAGACAGAGAGAGAGACATACATAAAGACAGAGAGACAGAGACAGTGAGGAGAGACAGAGAGACATACAAGTTTACAGCAGTAGCAGACTAAAAAGAATAAGAATGAGAATAAACTATACAATATCCACACAAAAAAGAAGAAAGTATTAACAATATATATATAAAACAGTGTAATAGAATATACATCATGACAATATATATATATAAAACAATGTAATAAAATATACACTTTTTTGAGACTATATATATATATATATGTATATACATACAATATATATATACAATATATATATATATATAAACAATGTAATAAAATATACACCATGGCCATAGATATTCACATACATAAAGATAGAGAGACAGAGAGACATACATAAAGACAGAGAGACAGAGACAGAGAGACATACATAAAGATAGAGAGACAGAGACAGTGAGGAGACAGAGACATACATAAAGACAGAGAGACAGTGAGGAGACAGAGAGACATACATAAAGATAGAGAGACAGAGAGACATACATAAAGACAGAGAGACAGAGACAGTGAGGAGACAGAGAGAGAGACATAAAGACAGACACAGAGGGACATAAACAATTTGGAGACAGAGAGAGACATAAAGACACAGACAGACACGCATAGAAAGTAAGGATACAGAGAGAGACATCACAGACAGACAGACATATCCATGGAGGAGACAGAGAGAGATACATAGAGACAGACAGACAATGAGGAGACAGAGGGAGACATAAAGACAGACACAGAGACAATAAAGAGACAGATATAAAGACAAGAGACAGACACACAGTCAGGAGAGAAAGACACAGAAAGACATAGATAATGAGGAGACAGAGGGACATAGACAGACACAGAGAGACAGAGATATAAAGACAGACACAGAGACATAAACAGTGAGGAGAGAGACACAAAGAGAGACAGAGAGAGACATAAACAGTGAAGGGACAAAGAGAGAGACATGGAGAGACATAGACAGTGAGGAGAGAGAGACAGAGAGAGATCGATAGAGACATTAAGACAGTGAGAGACAGATAGTGTTGCTTTGTGGTTTACCATAAACATAACAGTAATCGTTTGTGGTTACTTGTTGTCTGTTAAGTTCAACTTCACAATTTTCCTGTGTTGAGTCGTTGGTAACTCGAGGTTTCAGCAGCATTGGAAGTGATTTGAAGAGTTGGGCGATATTTTGACGACTGGGATGCTTGTGTCTGACCCATGAGATGCTCCAGCGTCAGGTAGTACTGGTTTCACTTGAATCCGTCCTGGTTTCAACTGATGAGGCGTAATGGGGATGCTTGCATCGGAATCATCATCATCATAATCATCATCGTCGTCATCTTGTGTTTAGTCCGGTGTGCATTCCTCATCGGACATGCACTCCAGAAACTGGTAAGAAAACAAAGGATTTAAAATGATAGACAGCTAAAGACCAACAACAAACCACATGTGCTCTGTTCTGTGTTCCACTCACCTGTGATGGGTGTTGGTTATCATTTGTAACTCTTCTGAGGATTGATGCCAGAACAAACTGGAAGACATTTTGAATATATAGTACAAGTTTAAATACCACAGTTGTTCCTGTCAGAGCAATACAGAGATCTGGAATACATGAACATGCAAAAATGTCCCCTTTATAGAGATAATTGTTGCCCATGTTTACACTTTTAAGTGTAACAGCTGGTGTATTGGAAAAGAACCTCTAGCATTAAACCATAAGAGATCTTGTCAGTACCAATAAGGCAAAAATAAAACACTTAAGTAATTTCAATGATATACTTACACTTCACAATTTTGGAAATAGTTGATATAGCATCCTATGCTGTGAATTAAGGATTATTTGTCATAAGTGTTTCATTATAGAATGGTTTGTACATTTGAACACAGCAAATATACCGACCTAATACCCCAAGACGCACTTTGTACCAATCCACGAAATATCTTATCTCTGCATTCATAGACACGCCACTTGGAGGATACAGGTCCCAAACATTGAACATACTTGTCCAAGGAGGATATTGTTGTGCACACCAGGTGATGCTTGACACTGGTCCAAAAAAAGATTTTATGACATTTGATTAAAAAAAGACCAAAAGAGACTGGGTGGACCGTTATAATTACAGATGTAAAAGGGTTTTAAAAGATCCGGTAAAGATATTTATCAAACTTCATGGAGGTTTAAGATATTCCATAGAGTTTGTTTAATGTCATCTGACTCCAGAGATGAATGAAAGGCAGAATAGTGTTTAGAGTAGTTCACAGTTATAGAATGTCAATTCTGACTGTCTAGTGTCCTCATATATCATTGTCCCTATATACCATATGAGGTGGTTACACACACACCCACAGTAGTTATAGAAGGTTGATTCTGAATGTCTAGTGTCCTCATATATCATTGTCCCTATATACCATATGAGGTGGTCACATACACACACACAATAGTTATAGAAGGTTGATTCTGACTGTCTCGTGTCCTCATATATCATTGTCCCTATATACCATATGAGGTGGTTACACACACACCCACAGTAGTTATAGAAGGTTGATTCTGAATGTCTAGTGTCCTCATATATCATTGTCCCTATATACCATATGAGGTGGTCACATACACACACACAGTAGTTATAGAAGGTTGATTCTGAATGTCTAGTGTCCTCATATATCATTGTCCCTATATACCATATGAGGTGGTTACACACACACACACACACAGTAGTTATAGAATGTCGATTCTGATTGTCTCTTGTCCTCATATAACCCTGTCCATCCAAACCATATGAGGAGACTACACACACATACACACACATGAAGAGGATTTAATGTTTTGTTCACACATAATGTAATGAAACTTAAGTTTAGACTTGCTTACCTCTTCAACCCTGTTGAGGAGACCAAGTTGTGTGAATGTTGGATTCAGGCCATCCACAGAGGTCTCAAGCTGGTCAGTTTCGTCCCTCAGAGCAGACTCAATCAGCTCACTGTTATCATCTGGAGCAGAAAAGGGGTAGAAAGAGACAGTAAATAGGATGTGGAACTGTACCATCAAGTGTTGTAATAGATGATAATCTCAGGGAATCATGAACGTGAGAGGTCCTCCGCTCCGACTAAGTCAGTGTTCGGGCCCTAATAATAATAAAAAATATACATTTTCAAAATGTACAATCTGGTTAAAGTCATTTATGAACCAACATCCTTTTTTTGTCCTGAGCAAGTCCTTAAAGGACTCATTTGCTCTGCTTAGCCATGAGCCTTTTCTGCCTCTTGCTAGGGTTGTCACAATACCAACATTATAACTACGATACCTGCCATAAATATCATGATAACCGATACCACGATACCAGAATTTTATACAATACCACACATTTTGATACTGGTAAATTGATCTATAATAGTAATCAAAAAAAGTTGGCTTTCCTTCACTGTCTGCAATTTAGACATAGTACTTCCAAAAAGCCACGGACGGCCAGCAAAAGCGCCTCTGCACTTGATGCCATGTCTCCAATCACTCGCTGTGAGTGATCGCTGCGTGTGTGTGTGGGCACTGGGCAGTCCACCCCCTTGCAGTCAATGCGTGCTGGCAGTGTCACAGGTAGCGGAGCAGTGAATGCGCTCTGATCTACACGATTCACGTTGATGACATATTTTGATTTAAAACGGCAGATTTTGAATGAGAACCATCCTACTGTTGACAAAAAGAATCAGGAACAGGCCCGATTCTACTGTTGGTTCTCTTTGCAAAGCTTGGAAATGTACATCTGACACATCTCTATTTGTTACTAATATTGAATTTAAAAAAAAGATACAACTAAATTAATCTTATGACACATTTGATTAAAAAAAGAACAAAAGAGACTGGGTGGACCGTCATAATTACAGATGTAAAAGGGTTTTAAAAAGATCCCGAGGTAAAGATATTTATCAAACTTCATGGAGGTTTAAGATATTCCATAGAGTTTGTTCAATGTCATCTGACTCCAGAGATAAATGAAAGGCAGAATAGTGTTTAGAGTAGTTCACATAGTTATAGAATGTCAATTCTGACTGTCTCGTGTCCTCATATATCATTGTCCCTATATACCATATGAGGTGGTCACACACACACACAATAGTTATAGAAGGTTGATTCTGAATGTCTAGTGTCCTCATATAACCCTGTCCATCCAAACCATATGATGAGACTACACACACATACACACACAGACGCACACATGAAGAGGATTTAATGTTTTGTTCACACATAATGTAATGAAACTTAAGTTTAGACTTGCTTACCTCTTCAACCCAGTTGAGGAGACCAAGTTGTGTGAATGTTGGATTCAGGCCATCCACAGAGGTCTCAAGCTGGTCAGTTTCGTCCCTCTGAGCAGACTCAATCAGCTCACTGTTATCATCTGGAGCAGAAAAGTGGTAGAAAGAGACAGTAAATAGGATGTGGAACTGTACCATCAAGTGTTGTAATAGATGATCATCTCAGGGAATCATGAACGTGAGAGGTCCTCCGCTCCGACTAAGTCAGTGCTCGGCCCTTATCAAGAGGCTCTGGAATCCTTCTTTGAAAAGGCCCGAAAAATCCACTGCAGTGACAAAATGTGCACCCTTTGTTGTGGTCATGAAAATAAATGAACACCAAAATGTTTCAAGTGTTTGTGTCGGTCGGTCTGGTCCCCCCCCCCTGAAGCTGTAAACCTAAGGGAAACACTGACACCCATTAGTAGTAAGTGAGGTAAAGAAAAATGTATTCTGAGATAAATCGTGATTCTCTTTTGAAAGAATGACAACACGCAGAAACTAAATTGTCAACGTTATGATCTCCTGTAATAAACCTGTGACCCCGGGATGTCCGTTCCTCACCGCTGCCCCTGAACGCAACAGACGTAATACATTTGCATTACTTGATTACACTCTAAACAAGGCTAAATACTAGCAGCGTTTTTGTGAGGGCTGCTGAGGTTGAGCAGTCGAATATGGATACAATCTTACACCGTGTTTCTGACCCCTAGGCTTACAACTTCAGGGGGGAGGGACCGACAAACACAAACCAGTGTTTCCCATACCATTATAACAGGGTGGCCCCCCTGAAATTGTATCTATAGTGCCAGATTACAACAAGAGTAATTTAAGGGTCTACACCAGGACAGGGCAATTATTTTTCCCAGAGGGCCACATGAAGAACAGAAAATATTGTGGAGGTCCAGGCCAATCGCCTAATAGGGCGGTGCAGTCACATGGGTCTGATGTTCCTTATGCCGAGGAGCAATACTCTGGATGCAGCTGTCAGTTAATTTTACAACTCTAAAACTCTTGTCGTACAAACCATGTCTCCGGCGACAGAAAGTGACATGCCAAATTCAAATTAAAGTTAACACTTTCCGACGTAATTCCAAAGGAGAATGCTAAGAAGCGGAGCGTTTCAGTGGTATCAGGTACATTACGGCAATCGTAAGACATTTGGCGAGCTTGCCTGTGAGGGAGGTGGAAGTGAGCAGAGAGCAAGCTGGAATCGCAGCCTGATACGTCGGCAGAAAGCATGGCACAGTGCTGTAACACTTCTCCGTTCGAAACACAATGACGGCAACAGAGCAGCATCTATGTTTCTTTATGCTTATTTATTGCTCAGCGCTCCTTTAAGCTTTGTGTGTGCGCTCTTCTGCAGCAGAAGGCGTTACAGCGGTCTTTACGTAAAGTCGGAGGATACCGTGTGTATCTGCCGTGTTCTGCTCCAGGAGAGTGACACACACAGCCTCAAAGAGCGCTGAGCAATAAATAAGCATTGAGAAACATAAATGCTGGTCTGATGCCATCATCTTGAAACTCAAGTCGGGAATGGAGAAGCGTTACAGCGGTCTTTACCATAACTTATAATAAGTATAATACTCGGCGGGCCGGATTAAAAAGCCCAACGGCGTCGCAAAGTTTGGAAATGTAACCCTCCATTTGATATATCTCTGCAATTTATTTACAATATTGAATACAAAAAAAGATAAATTAACTACATTAATCTGTTTTTTAATTATGAAGAATCAGACAGCCACAGTGAGAAAAAAATAAATTATGTGTAGAAAGATGTTGACGCATAAAGAGGAATTTACACCCGTAATATGTAGCTTAAAACATAAAACTACAAATATGACTTACCTTTTCATATCTTTTGAGCAGACTAGTTGATGCACCTGGAGATCTCTTTTCTTGCCTCTTACTTGTTGACACCTTTTGAGTACTCTGAGAAGGCTCGGATGTAGATGGACCTTCACCGTGCTCCCCGTCCGAAGACTTTCCTTCAGATTTCTGAAGCTATTAACAATAAACATCAATCCAACGGGATCAGGTCAAAACTGAATAATCAATACAGCAGAAACTTTGATATTTGTAGGTAGCAACATTTCTTTTTTCACCTCATCAACCAACAATGTCAATAACCGTTTTAATACTGTCAAAGATAATTGTAAATTAATGTAAAATCAAAGCTACTTGGACATCATTAAGCATTATTCATGGATGTGACATATCATATGGTATAAGCATTTCCTTTAGAAAGAACTTTAAAAGTAACATTTTGACTACCTTGCATCTCCACGGCCAATCCGAGTCACCATAATTATAGGTGACCTCCTCTCCTTGACTGATGTCTCGTGTTGCAAACAAACACAGATGGGGCTTCCTTGTATGTTTAGGTACTTCATCTTGGCATTGGGGTTGACATTATTATCGTTCACAAGTCTTCCAAGTGACCCATCCTCTTTTGCTGCATCAAAACTACAAAACAAAAGTATATCAGTTTCATAACAGTAAATATATAAAATAAAGGCAAAGTGTCATTGAATTTGGATTAGACGCATTGACACAATACACCATAGTTTTCCATTAAAATGGAACTCGAACATGAACACCTTCAGGCAGTCGTGATGAAGTCTGTGTCTCCGTTCACATTCTTGCTGGCTTATTAATTCACCTCTATATTCCAACAGAAAGTCTCCTTTTCAAATAGAGCAGAGGTGAAGATGCCACGACCTATTCCACACACAGAGAAAAGACGTTTGTTAAGTTTATTCCTACTTTAATCATGGTTACAAAATTAGAACATTCAACTTACCTTTGAAGGCATTGATGTATTTGATGTCAAGTCCCACTTTGTCCCTCCAGTATCAATGTAAAAGTTGGCATCAGCCTTTGGATTTAGGCGTCTTAGGGTGCATATTCTCTTGCTGAAATGACCAAAGAAGATGGTTGTCAGGATTATTATCTTCATTTATAGAACATGCATGATCAGAACATATTCTATAGCCATTTAAACTAGTAATAAACTTGGATAAAATAAGAAAATGAATAACTGCTCCATTCATTTTATTTGACACTGCTTCACAGATTTACATATTAAGAATATCTTTAGACTATCTAAGATTAACTGTAGAAGTAAGGTAAGCCCTTGCTTTGTTTGTTTCTTCCAAACCTGTCTACATGGACTGTTAATCAACCTCTCTGCAGGCCCAGAGTAAACATACCATCAACATTAGCATAGTGCTAGCAGCTCAGGAGCAAGCTGCAGGTGATTCAGTCAAGACTGGTGAGGAGATGTGTGATGTGGCATGCTAACGTCAACCTTTTACCTTGCATAGTATGTTCACTAGCAAGCTAACGTTAGCAAACGCAGCAAGCTAACACGCCATGTGGCTCGACACAGGCCGTGACAATGATAAAGCACGAGATAACACGAGCTAAACCACCACGTGAATCGACTGTCCTTAACCAGAGGGCCTGCTAGCATAGCTCACCTCACACTGATCTCCTTCAGTCTTCACCACCTGGAGCTAGCTCCGTTTTATACTTAGACATATAAATGACACGTTCTCATCTACTGCAGTCTTAACCGAATCACCTGGAGCTAGCTCCGTTTTATATTTACACATATAAAAGCTTACCTGGTGGTGTTTAATCCTTCATCCTTCATCGGTGCATGCTCTCTGCCTGTCTGTTTAAAGGTCCACGCACCTGGTCCTTGACGTTGGTACGCCCCCCCCGACGTCACTCCCACGCGGAAAAACAGCCAATCACAAGGAAAATTGTCACCGTGTGTATCGAAATGTGTATCAAACTGCACCAGCATCCTCACGCCGATGATGTCGCTGTTCTACACACTGGGATACACAAAAACTAGGTCAGGTGGTTAAAATGGACTTTGCACGAAAAAGAGAGGGATATGTTAGTTAGACAGTTTTAAGACGTTTAAGCTCTTTGTTTTAGCCGGACCTCGGCATGGTCCGGCTAATACCAATAAGTCCGGCTATCGCTGGTGTGTATTCAGGTGTAAAGTCCGGACATACCATATCCACCTACACACACACACACACACACACACACACACACACACACACACACACACAGACACACAAGCTTGGAGCATCCCTGATCCCAGGTTGATAAAGACAGACAGAGACTTGGTGAAGTTGAGAGAACAGCCTGGGGTCGTCTGCAGACCACGGGGAATACACCCCCGAGTTACGAATAAGATGGAGCATAGACTCTGCTACCCCCCCCCCCCCTGTCTACCTGTCTGTCTGACTGCTGTCTGTCATCCACTCCATCGGCTGCTTCATCGTTCCCTTTTTGGGGGATTTTTTTTATTTACCTTCGCATATATTTAGCAATCTCATTTGTGTGTGTGTGTGTGTGTGTGTGTGTTTTTAACATCACTTCGGTCCACGGGCTCCGTCAGTCGCTCCCCTTTTGTTCATCAGTGCCATCAATCTTGAACGGAGAAAACCAATGCATCAGCAGTGTAATTTTGTAATCAGCACAGCGAGGAATACAAATCAGATCGGAAGCGGGGCCGTAATGCATGTAATCCATCAGAGTGAAAGTGTTACAGACAACTGATAAACATGCATTTTTTGAGGTGATTAATTGACTGAATAATAGATTGATCTCTCACAGTACACTCAGATCTAGAGTTTTATTTCTTTCTGGCCCCGCCCAAGTCTATCCACCGGACTGGGTCTGTGAAGCGTGAAGACTGTAAAAATCATTACAAACCTTCGATTCAAATGCGCCGGACAGTTTGGGAATAATAAAGCGCTCTTCGCTGTCACGCTGCAATCTTTACAATGTGTCTGATTGGGACATTTCATTTTGTTTACGACATTTATTTATTTTATTGCTCTCCATCGGTGGCTATTAGGAGTTTTAACAGCGTCACAAAACGCTGTCTCTTCGTACGCGGCCCCCGCTCATCTTGAGCTGTCGGCCCGCACTCGACAGAAGCAATGAAGCCCGACTTTCACACGGAGACGAGGAAGCGATCCAATTAGAGACGCGCGCAGTAAATAGGTGATATATCACCGCGCTAAATACTGCAATAATAAGCACAGCTCTGGCATTTGCTTTCGTTGGCCTGAGAACAAAGACGATCGGTCTTCGCAGCTGTCTCCTCGTGCCCGTTTTCTTCCCTCTTCTAAACTTTTGAGATGAAAAATGAACGATTGATTCGTGATCGATCAGCCATCCCGCCGACAGGGCGGCTGTTTTGCGTGCGGCGGGGCGGAACGAACAGCCTGGCCCTCGCGTTCTGGGCGGAGCGTTTGTTCTCACTTTCGCACAACTGGTGCCAACGCCGAGGCCACTTGACATTGTTTCACCCACTTCAAACGTCGAGGCCCGGCCCGGACCAGCTGTGGCTATCTCAATGAACGATTGATGAGGCTCTTCAGGTAGATACAAAGCTAAGTGTCTTGTTTATTAATGTGCTGTGATTGGAACCATTAGCTTCATTGTGTAAACTAATCGCCGTGTAATGCGTTGTTGTCATTTCAGCCTAACGGCTCATAATGTATTCCTCCTCCGTCTTTGCAAAGGCTGCTGGTTTCTAAAACACTCATAGGAATACTGTTGTGTCAGGAGTAAGGATTTCTTTCTTTTTTCTCCCCTCTCCATCCGGTCCAGTGAACAGTAAGCATGTTTCACATTTACATTGATTGCTGAATATGCTCCCGCTCGCTGTTCTCTGACACGTAATATCGAGATCGAGCGCAGGTTTCAGCAGATTTGGACAAATCCAGTTGTGATGAGGCCTTTCTTTTCCACTCCATTCCATCTGCTGGAGTGCAGCTGCACTGCCAGTCCAGGTGTTGAGCTCTAAAAGGAGGGAGTTTGTAAATGAAAATTACAGATGGGAAGGAAAAAAAATAAAAGATGGGTCACATCTCAGCAACATCCTGAGCTATTACTGCAGACAGCCTTTTCCCCTTGCGCATGACATGACATGACATCCACATGCACGTCAGCATGGCGGCGACACTGGGGACGAGGATTATTGACTCGTAATAGCAGATCTAATGGTGTCGCTTTCATGAAAGGATAACAAAGAAAAAGAAAACAGCCTCACAGAGCCATAACAGTATCATAAGCACACTGGCTGACATCCAGCTCGCCATCTTCTGGGATCAATTCCTTCAAAGCATAATGCATCTTTTTTTTATTCTCCGTCTTCGCGATGCAGAGTCGGTGATCTCAAGGTGCACAGGGAGGACTTTGAAGTGCAAAGGAGTCGGAGATGGAAGATTCACAGCCCACGTTTATCCCTGCTGAGATCCTCTGACCTCGAGCGCACGACAGGAAACCGAGCAAATTGAGAATAAGTCGAAATGTCCAAACAGGAGAATAAACGACCTGTCAGAACCCATTTGCAATGGCGATGGATTTCAAATATTTATCGGAGGGTTTTTATAATGAAACAAACCCAAACGCTCCTTTTTCATAATAATGCATTTACATGACAATGAGCATTTTTAAACCACGGCCCGGAAAACTCTGCGAGAGGAAATAAATCTAATTTTCCAAAATTAACAAAACACAATGAGGTTTTTAAAATGTATTTTAGAGTATTTTGTTCACCTTCTCACCTTTGCGAAAGTGACAGGTGTGCTTTGCCTCTCCGCAAACATGCGTTCGCAGGTTCGCTGCGCGGGGGCGGGCTGCTTCTATAAATAAGACCGTGGCCCGCTACCGTTGGCGGCAGGTTCACGCCGAGATGGCAGCCGCTCGCATTGGGAGCTCCGCTTCACAGGGAGCAGCACAGCACACACTGCACAACGAGGGTAGGAAAGAGAGGAATAGTGTGTCACTCTTTTTATTAAAGCAGTTGGCGTACCAGGGAGTGGACCACATGCTGCGGAGCTACAATAGCTGTTTGGGACCTTGGGGCTAATGGACGGGTCTGGGCCTTCACTAAAACACTAAGAGATTATGGACCAGAGACGCAGTTGTAAAAGTAAACAACCTGGTTGGGGGTCCATGCTCACACAAACGGTTTAATAGTCGGTTAATGAGGCCGAGCACACGCAACCGCTCGCTTTTGATTCAAAAACGTCCGCTGGAAACAAAGGAACGCTGCTCATGAGAGAAGCTATATTTAGCCGATATCATAAGTGGAAGCTCAGGCAAACACACACCTCTCCATCCAGCTGGACGGGGGAACATTGCCACTGTCCCTCTTTCTATTGTCCTAATTATAAACACGCACACAGTTCCTTCCTTCCCGCACCGAGGTTCCCACAAAACCAATCGGACGAGCTGAAAGGCAGAGTCACAATGATGTAATTACTTCTCCAGGTTCCCAGGATACACTGAAAAGAAAACAGAAGGGGGTGGGGGGGGGGGGGGGGGAAGGATGCAGGGCCAAACAGCAAAGCCAGTTTCGGTGCTCTTTAAAGCCGACTTGGGTGTAAAGCGAAGCTGGATCCCCCCGATACATGATTTAATGGCACATTCTCCATTGGTTCAGCCCGCCGCAGCGCTCAGCCCGGAGTCATGAGGTGTTCACTATAGTCTGGGAAACAAACCCGGTGGTGGTTGTTTTTGGCAGATCGGAGAAGAAGGACGTCTTGGATTACCTCTGCCTTGACAACAGCGCTGCCTTCTCATTGGATGAGGCCTGCAGCAGCGACAGCGAACCACTCAACCTGTGTTGACAACATTTTGCACACATTCAAGTGTGAACATGTCTCACTTAAACGCTCTTTTACAGCTTTGTATATATTTTTACAGCATGACCTTTTGTTAGCAGCTCAAATTTAATTTTTTAAACCATATCATTAAATCAACCATTTAATCAGATTCATCATATTTGCATCCAATAAGAATCTGAGAAATGGCTGCGCAACTCACTAAATCCCTCTATTTAAATCACGACTGTTTGTAGTCGTCCTTGTGGCCACGACAGCACTTGAGGAAGAAAGGCTCTCTGGAGGGGATGCAGATGAGGGGGGGGGGGGGGGGGTGTGACCCTCTTTGGTTGCTTTTGAACTTGGTATTCAGCGTCTTTTCAGAGATGACCTTCGGTGACTTTGTTTTCATCCACGCTCAAGTGTCTTGGGACTGGAATTCAGGAAAAACAACACGACTTCACGTGCAACATGGTGAATTTGAAAAGTAAAGGAAGAAAAGGCTGACGAGACGAGAAAAGATATGAGGGTTGGTGACGTTCCCTGTAATCTCTTCTTGCCTCCCGAGGCTCCACCCGGTGCGCAACCTGCTCGGATGTTAGGAGTCCATTGAGACAAGCAGAAAGAAGGGGAAAAAGCAGCTACTTGGGATGCTTCCTCAGCACCAGCATTGTAACCAGATTGGCACAAATTAACATGACTAAAGTGAACACTTCTGTAACCACTGAAAGCACGCATAATTAATTTATCAAAGACTCTAGCGCACATACACACACAACAGCCATTAGTTGCAACAATTAGTTTTTTTTACTTCACCCCCCCAACTCCTTCTGCATCAATACAAGTCAATCTCACATTAGTGCAGACACTGGGGTGCACAGCCTGCTTGTCGTATTTTTGGGGTTGCCAGGGGAGGGATGGCTGCTGCTGGTAGTGGTGGTGGTGAAGAGATGGGGGGGGGGGGGTCTGTCTCCTTTTTTAAAGGGTGGGTATTTGATTCGGTGCCATATTCTCAGAAGCTGAAAAACAGCCCCATCAGTAACTCATTTCATAGGGACGTGCTCTGATGCGGCAACTGCTTCAGCCTCCACTCGGTGTGGGGCTTCGCCACCGGCTCCCTGTATTCTCTTTTCTTCTTCATCGTACAATGGCCGCTACGATCGGGGGGAGGGGGGAGCTGCCGCTAATCTGATTTGTTAACTTGTTGGTATTTCTTGAAAAAAAAGATTTTAAAAGTCTGTCAAAGGTGGACCGTTTTGACATTTTGACCTTTGCTCCGCGGCTGTAAGTGGCTGTCAAAGCAGAGCTGTCATGGCCCATCTCAGGCGCTCTGCTCTCCTATTGACTATATTCAAGTGGGCAGACAGTTGTCTTTGGAGGGAGGGGGAGGGGGTATTCCTCCGGGCATAATCAAATCAAAAACATTGTCAATAAACAGAAACAGGAAATAGGAAACAGTATGGCCAATTAAAGGGGTCATTTTCTCTCAGTCATGAAAAATACGCTCAAAACACTTTGAGTGTAAGTGCCTCCTCTCATTTCTGGGGGGTTGGGAGGGGGTATTTAAGAGCTCTTTTTGTGTGGTTGCCTATTAGCGCTTAATTGAGAGAGTCCTGGGATAAGCTGTGAAAGAATGCAAGTACTGTCCAAGCCGTGGCTCTGCCCCAACAAAAAAAGGGGTGTGGGGGGCATAGGAGGGCACAAATTCACCCCCTTTCACGATTAGCTCTCCTAGCCCCCAACCCCCACCTTTTCAAATTTTTGTTTTACTCTGTACAAGAGCAACACCGTAAAGTCCGCCAAACGGCATGTTTAGTTTGTTTGACGAGCCAAGGAAAGATTGTTTGCTGTTGAGTCTTCTGTTTCCTGTGAGTCTCCCTCTCTCCTCCGAGCGCTGCCACCTCTTTGTTCCATTCCCTCTGCAGCTTGTTCAACTACTTCCCGTTTGACGTTCATTTGTAACAACTTCAAAACACACTGGCACAGAATATACAGACAGATGTTAGCGATGAAATATTTATCCCATAAATTGTAACCTGGATTCCTCACTTGCCTTGTGAGCTTAGCCAGCTCATCTATTATTAATGATTAATGGGCATGTTTTCTTTGTCACCTCTTGGTTGATTTGTAAAAAAATAAAAATAAAAAGAAGCCATATGAGTGCTTTTCAGATTTTTTAACATTTTTATATCTATCTATTTCTGTGTAAGCATGTAGCCGATGATGCGGGGTGAATGATGAGGGCCAGGAACAGCAAGCTCAGGTCCGTTTTCGGCCGATGAATCTTCATCTGAAATCCATCTTTATCTGCTCTCCAATGGTGATGACTGGCCATTTAAAGATACTCGGGCTGTCGGTTGAGACGGAGCCAGGAGCGTTTGAGCCCCAGCCGGGATCCAGGTTCCTCCCACTGTTTTGACATATAAATAAAAGAGAATAATAATGTTCCGCCGCTGCCTGAGCAGCATGCTAATGCAGCTGAAAGTGCCCTTTAACCAATGCACCATATCAAAAGGTGGAACATATGATCCTGAGAGGCATCTAACAGTCCGTGGAAAGCTGCACAACTGGGACTCCCGCCTTATTTTTTCTTTATCTGCGGCTGCTAAGTAAAAACCATTAGACTGTAATGTCCACGTATATCTGAAGCATGCATGCAAAGTGAATTCTGCGAAGAATCAATCCGTGTGAAACTATAAAATCTCCAGACAAAGTCTGTGCCATGCACATAAATCCAACATTGATGCATTGATGCCTATTTGTTTGAAAGCAGCCCCTCAGACTTTTCCCATTCAGCGGTGCATAAAACAGGGACGGTGGGAAATTCAGAGGGTGAGATTAATTGGCATGCAAGCAGAGTAACTGTCCACAGTCTGCCGATCACAGGGCTAGCCAAGCATGACAAACATAGCCTATCTTCTACTTTTCATTAGGCCACGGACGGGGCCAGCCACAAGCTTTATGCTAAACAGGGTTGATACGGCTGTCTCAGTCTCCCAAAGACCTTTACACCCTCAAAACAAAACAACAGGATATGTACTGGCAAAGAAAACAAACAATGTCAGGGGCGAAGAAGAAGAAGAAGAAGAAGAAGGTTCTCGCACAAAGTCTGTCATGCAAGAGAAAATGACTGAATAGCCGGCGGGGAAATAAGACGGAAGTGCGGTATCAGAAGTCGACTTGATGCGGAGAATCAATGAATAACTGTCTGCGTATGATTTACTGGGCCTTTATTCTGGAAGCGTGCCTGCTCAATTTTCAAAATGTACATTTCAATTATTGGGATCCATTAACTGCGGGGTGTACGCAGAGTTATGATTTGTGTACGCAACAGTGCTAAACTAATTAAAATATCAAATGAGCTGAGTTGTGTTTCCTTTCTTTTTTTTTTAGTGTATGTTCCAACCATGACTCGAAAACAAACGACAAAATAAATAGGTTCAGTGTTCCTTGGGATGTTGATCACACTACTTTGTGTGAGTGCTACCATTCTGTTGCTGTGAACTCAAAAAGCCCCATCTCTTCTCTTTTCAAAATTCATATCAAAAGTGCATCTCCAGCAGATTGGTGCTTAAGTTCTACTGGGTATTTTTCTCTCTCTCTCTCTTTCTCTCTCTCTCTCTCTGTTTCTGTCTCAAAAGAATATTGCACACTGAGTTAAAGTCCAACAAGCAGAACATATCTACGTGTTTCTCATCACACTTTAACTCAAATGGCAAACAAGTTCTGATCTGTTACTTTGTGATGTGTCTCTGTGAGAGTGTGATGTCACCGGATGGGTTTGCACATTTCCACTTGCAGGGAAATGTGGAAATGTAACAAACGATGTAGTCAGAGTTCATTTAAAGCTGTTGATGATCAACTTCTTCAAGGGATAGCTCATTAACTTTCTTGCTGGGCGCAAAAATAAAAACCACTGCTATACACGATCAGAGAAAGGCAAGGGCGAAAATGAAAAAAGGGCACCAGCTGCATATGGTGGGGCAGCAAAGCCCTGATGGTGCTTCACACGTTTTCTCCACTAAAAGGGCGCTTCATCACGACTGGAAGGGCAATTCACGTTTTCTCCGCTAGAAGGGCGCTTCATCTCAACTGGAAGGGCGCTTCACACATTTTCTCCGCTGGAAGGGCGCTACACGTTTTCTCCAATAGAAGGGCGCTTCATCACGACTAGAAGGGCAATTCACGTGTTCTCCGCTAGAAGGGCGCTTCATCTCAACTGGAAGGGCGCTTCACACATTTCTCCGCTGGAAGGGCGCTACACGTTTTCTCCAATAGAAGGGCGCTTCATCTCAACTGGAAGGGCGCTCCACATGTTTTCTCCAAAGGAAGGGCGCCGCACTTTTTTATTCTCCACTAGAAGGGCGCTTCATCACGATTGGAAGGGCGTTTCATCATGTTTTCTCCACTCGACTCTCTACTTAGGACAGAATAATTATCTGCAACAATTCTTCGGTAATTTTTTAACCAAAAGGCACCAAACCTTCAAGCTGCTGAAATGTTGATAGTAAACAGAACGTGTTTGGGTATTGGACCGTGGATTGGACAAAACAAGATGACCATCTCAGTTCGTTGGTAGTGAAAACAATCCTCGGTTGCAGTCCTAGTTGATTGACACCACCTCCTCCCTATTCAAAAGGAGTATGTCATAGAGCGACACAAAGGAAAACAGCAGGGACAGAAAACAAGAGTTCTCTTGTTGAATTAGTCGACGATCCCTCTTTCTGCTGTGAGTCAGTCTTGCTCCTGCATTGTGTGCCAAACATATTAGTGGCCTATATTCTACTTTGTTGCAAGATTCAACTGCGAGAAGGCAATGGAAGCGTGTCAAGGAGTATTCTATTGTATCCCACTGGCTGTGGATATCTGGTGATTTCACATTCGGACAAACAGAAGCAAGGGCCACGTTTATTCATCCTTCAAGCCTCCTTTTCTCCAATCCTCACATCCTCAGCAGCTCCTCTTTATCCATCTTAAGAGGAGGTGACCGCTTGGCAGAGTGGGAAAAACAACAGTATCCCCTCATGGTGAAGTGGACGTGAGTGATCACAGTCCTAACAACCACCGCCGCGACCTGGTTTATGGAAATCACCTCTCGACTGAGCGGACGCCTCCAGCTCATCATAGGGGAATTTCACAAAGGCTCTCACGGGCCAAGAGCAATATCATCAGAGGGGCGGGAGGGGAGGGATGTCGAGACCTTCGCTGTTTGTCTGGTGTCTGTTTAAAAAAAACACTAAAGGACGCTTGTGATTATCGATTGCAAGTGGATCTGGTGAGCAATACTGGAAAACACCATCACCGGCATGATGACGGTGATTACTGTCATTGAAAGTGCTGCTTTTTTTCTTCTAAAATGACATGATTGGGCCCCACGAGCTCACGAGTGGGTCAGCCCCGGGGCTACAGCAGGTTGTTGCTCTTTCTGTTTAGCACAGTGTTGACATCAGTTGGACATGGGCGGGCCAGCGTTTCCTGGTGGGCGGGGTGGGAACGTATTATTGTGATAGTTAACCCCCTCCCTCAAGCTCAAATGACAAAACGCCCAATTTCTGCGGGAGTGTATTCTTCAGCCAAGCATGGGAAGTCGCATTCACAGCCACAGAGTGTTAATAATGTGCCAAACACTTATGTCAGAGTCTTTGGCCTCCCATGTGGGTGTGTGTGTGTGAGAGAGAGAGAGAGATAGAGAGAGAGAGAGACCCCTCTTCCCCGCTGTGTTACAGTATGCAAATGAGAAGGAAAAGGCTAAGGTCTGAGAACTAGATCTTATGGAGCTGGGCCAGGCTACTGTTGAAGCAACGTGAATGGCATCTGGAAGATTTTACAGGAATGGGGGTGGGGTGAGAATTAGAGCGGTTTTACATGGGAAGTACATCGGGAATAAAGAGGCAAACCATAATGTGTTGTTGTTGGGGCGCTGGAGGGAGCTGCTTGGATGAAGATTTTGAATGTAATCTATGTCAGCCATGCAGTTGCTCCAGCTCGTGTATTTGTGTGTGCACTGGCCCTCCAAAAATAAAATAAAAAACTCAGTGTGAATACAGATTAAGTGAAATCTGTGAAAGGACAAATGCCGCTCCTTGACCCGCGATTCTTCTCTTCGAAGAATAAACTTGCAGAACACATGTATCATCGATCCCCCGGCTCTCACACCTTTTGTTGCCCACCATCAACCTTTATCTCTCCGCCATAAATTACTGGTATTATTTACATTGCACCAACACAAAGGCTTGTGGGAGATTATAAAATCGCGATGGGGTCAAAACGACCTCCGTG